>NC_091455.1:164274192-164574192 GCF_027789765.1 Dendropsophus ebraccatus
ACAGTGAAGGTAGGGGACAATGGCAGGGGGAGTCACAGCTGCATGCCCTGGTGTTCTGTTCCGTGGACATGCTTCTAAACAAAAACTTTGCTTGGTCTTACTTTCGTCGGAGGCCTTATATTTAGCAATTATATTTAGCAATTTAGCACCTCTAATAGGTCTTATTTTCAGGGCAAGTCCTTTTTTGTGGAAACAGGGTAGGGAACTCCTTCTTTTTATATCTAATAATTAGATGCGGTCACCTATACATTGTGTCCCTGAATACAAAGTGAAGTCTTTAAAGACCATGGTTTAAGGAGTTTAGTGTGGAGCAACTGCAGTAGTTGCACATAGCAGTGACCCCCATCAAACACCCCCTCATCCAACACCCCCTCATCCAACATCAGTGCCCAATCTCCTTTAGTTGCATGTGCATAAATTGCCACAGATACACTCGTAATCTTGTAAAAAAAATAAATAAATAATAATAATAACCCTAGGAGTGGAGGCTGTTTTAGCCATAATAAGAGACTCAACTCCAAACTAACACCAAAGGTTTTAGAATTGGATTTCAGTCAAACAATTTGAGGCGTTGCATAAAGATTCCTTTCATTGGATTTTACTTTCACATGCTTGTTCTTAAGGCATAGGCAAATGCAGAGAATTCTGGGAGGTTTTTGGATCCAGGATAGATAGATGCAGTGTAAAGTGATATCTAAGGTAAGAAATCACTGAAACACCTTTAACTAACATAAAGGTAGTGTTCGACCTGATGCACTTTATAGTGTTTTCTCTAGGGGATGAGCTTCCACAGTTCAGAATTTCCCATTTTCCATTTGAAAAGTAGACTTATGATTTAATATTGGTTCAGTAAGGTTCCATTTGTCATTTCAACTTTTCTGCTTGGATAGGTATAGTATTTTAGTTTTACACTTTTCTTGCCATATAAATGGGAGTCCTTGACTTTAGGAATCTGTAAGAAACTGATTTTCGCACTTACTATTTTTGAATGCATTTAACATGTTCATTTTTTTTTATTGGAGATCATTCAGATACCATATTATAAAACAAGTATATCCATCAATATAGCACAATCTGTACAACAGTATTTCCAAGTAAGTATACTGTGAAATATATCACCACACACCAAGACAGACGACACCAAGACTTCTTTGACAAACCTATCATAGCAGAGATTGGACATTGGAGGCAATTCGTAAAGCTCTGTACAATAGAAAACTGGCATAGAGAAGTCAATAACATGTGTTTTGTGCTGCCTTGATTTTTTTTTAAGTGAATGTTGACGAGAGAAGCATGACCTTCAACAACCCGACACATTCATTACCTATTTACTATAGAAAATGGTATACATTTAATATCAAATCTATGCTAGCATATAACTGCTGACATTTTAGTGTATGGTGCACAGAGAGACAAAGAAAAGACACACACAACTTATAATTCTGATGCATCGCATGCATACGTACCAGCGTATTTTACATTTAGACTAGCTTATGAAATGGCAGTCTAAGTAAACTCCCCCATAATCTTTCAAATGTGGATCCATTACTTGAAGATTTATATGAACGAGCTGCTCCTTTAGGTTTGACATGAGATCAGTTTTAAAAGCAATTCAGTTATATACAGTATTTTCTGGAAAATGAGATACAGTTTTTGTGAAGAGGTCAAAGTGAAGCCATCGGAACATCTTAGAAAGACATGACTTGTAAGGATCAGAAAAGTAAGGATCTCAGATTGTGATACTGTATGTCGGTAAGAAAGGGGCCAGCACCATATTATTATTAATGGTATGTATACCTAAAGGCTATTTTGCTTTTTCCTGATTCTATTACCTTAAATTATGCCGATGTTACTGTGGATATTAATATAAGTTGTCCATAGACATACAGTAAAATATATTGGATCATTAATTAATATCTTTGATGGTGAAATTATCATTCCTAACAAGTTCTTTGGCCTTTACTAATTGTATACATTATTAAGCCGGATTCACACTAAGTATAACACCAGCCGTTCTGTGACCTAGCCAGGTCACAAAACGACCAGTGGTACTGAAGATCATTCCGGCCGGTACTGCAGTATGTGTGAACTGAATAGCAGCTGCAGAAAACTGACATGTCAGTTTTTCATGCGGCTGGATGGAATCCCAGCCGCAGCGTATATTATGTGTATACGCCCTGGCCGGGATTCCATTCATTCACATACAACGTATGTTTTTTATAAATCACGGCTGTTGTTGCAAATTGCAACAACGGGCGTGATTTATGCAAAACATATACATTGTGTGAACATAACCCTAGCATGTGAAAATTATAACTGTGCTGATATGCCTCTGTAAGGCCGGGTTCAAATGCCCAGTGTCAAAGAAGATCATCCTGCCTGATGTTCTTCATTTGTGCTGAATTGGGATGCGGGCGCATCTGTGTAAGCCCGCATCCCAATTCACCATAGCCGACAATAGAGAGTGTGGCTGGAGCCACACTCTCCATTGTGTGACCGGAGCCACACTCTCCATTGTGTGACCTGTCAGGCTTGTGCGGCCGCTATTCAATGAAACTGACATATCAGTTTTTGTGCGGCCGTTAGGGATCCCGGCCGGAGTGTATACTATGGGGGAGATTTATCAAACATGGTGTAAAGTTAAACTGGCTCGGTTGCCCCTAACAACCAATCAGATTCCACCTTTGATTTTTCAAAGTCTGTGAGGAATGAAAGGTGAAATCTGATTGGTTGCTAGGGACAACAACGCCCGTGATTAATACAGAACTTACGTTGTGTGAACTTAGCCTAATAGTGAAAAAATTGTGAACGCTTGTTGAATATTAAAGCGACTCTGTACCTACAATCTGACCCCCCCCCCCCAAAACCACTTGTACCTTCGGATAGCTGTTTTTAATCCAAGATCTGTCCTGGGGTCCGTTCGGCAGGTGATGCAGTTATTGTCCTAAAAAATACTTTTAAACTTGAAGCCCGTGCCAAACGGGAGTGTCTGTTCCCTAACTTTGCACAACCTCTCTGTCCCTCCTCCCCACCCTCTTCATCATTAGGAATGCTCCAGGCAGATTGCCTCCTATTCCCCACCTGTGGCAGCCCAGGCACATGGGCTGGATCGTTAAGGACTTGTGCATTGTTCAGCATGGAGAAAATGTTTCAGTGGCATTCCTAATGATGAAGAGGGTGGGGAGGAGGGACGGAGGGGTGGTGCAAAGATACTCCCGTTTAAAAGTTTAAAAGTATTTTTTTAGGACAATAACTGCATCACCTGCCGAACGGACCCCAGGACAGATCTTGGATTAAAAGCAGCTATCCAAAGGTACAAGTGGTTTGGGGGGTCAGATTGTGGGTACAGAGTCGCTTTAAGCAAATCTTGGCCATAGCAGTTTTGACCCCATAATGTGCAATAATGCCAAGTAATAATCTCTTAATAAAAATATTATCAAACCGCATCATTTTTTATAATAAAATTAATGCAATGTGTCTTTGTACATAAACAAGCCCTTTTTAGCATTGATCAAATCTATAGCTGCATGTAAGTTATGTAGTTGTGTGGTTTGCCTGTGTGTGGATGTCAGTTCCCTTTGTACATCAGATAATCCATTAACTTCCTCTGTTCGTAGTGATTGAGTGGTTTGCATTTTACTGGAAACATAATGAACAAGTACTGATGTTACGCCTTGTTGTACATGAATGTGGTTACTTGTTAACAAATAAATAATTTAAAGGAAATGCTAAACACAGCTTAAACCGGAGTTGACTGTACAAGGTTAGGTTGCTTGACTGTCCATATAGATAATAACAGTAATGCCCATTGTAGAAATGCAAATAATTACAGATGCAAGGTACAAAAAAAGCCCTTGAGGCACTTGTGACAAGCACTGCTACCTGAGTACTTTCCACCCACAGTATTGTGTATCGGTTTCCAATAAAGCTGACCTTTACAAAGTAAAGGTAATGCAGGAGAAACTGTATACAATAAACACAGAGAATGTTAAGAGAAATGATATTTGCAGAACTGCTTAGATGCATAAAATGGAATATAGAATGTTGTGGATAATACTAAACGCCATAACACATTTAGGTCTTGTTCACACACAGTATTTTTGCTCAGTATTTTGCAACCAAAACCAGGAGTGGATTGAAAACACAGAAAGGCTATGTTCACTCACTGTTGAAATTTTGTGGATGGCTGTCACTTAATGGCAAATAATTACTGTTATTTTAAAACAACAGCTGTTGTTTTGAAGTAACAGCCATTGTTTGCCATTAAATGGTGGCCATCCACTGTTTTATCCCAGTTTTTTGTTTTTATTAAGTAGTTGTAGTGAGGTACTGTTACATGCTCTTTTATATGCTGCATCAGTTGCACTGCCTGGGTAACCTCTTGCCTCTAATGCTGCGTTTACACATGCAGATTTATCTGACAGATTTTTTAAGCCAAAGCCAGGAACAGGCCATAAACAGGGAACGGGTCATAAAGGAAAGACTGAGATTTCTCCTCTTTTCAAATCCATTCCTGGCTTTGGCTTCCAAAATCTGTCAGATAAATCTGCCTGTGTAAATGCACCATAATAGATGCACAAACTCTTCATTCTCACTTTTGAGCCACCTTAGTTGCAAGAACTGATGTGATGGGAATAAAAACTCTCAAAATGCAATAATGCTTTAGTGGCCGTGGGTTTTCTAAAACCGGTAGTAGTAATACTGCTATTTTTTATCTACACCCTTACATCAAGAAAGTCTAAACTCTAAAGTCTAAATATTTTTTAAGCCTGTAACCCGTGCTTCCATCTGCGTGATGACCAGAATTATCATTCAGAAAAATTAGAAGCGATGATGCCAGTGTGAACAGAGCCTAAGATCTAATACCCAGCCAGTTAAGTATGGAGCTGATAGAACAGATTGATTTTTTCATAACATTGCATAAACAGGTAATCTAAACATGTACGGGTCCTATTACACAGAGCAATAATCTGCCAAATCAGTGGCAGTGGCTCCATGTAATAAAGACAATGATAAGCCGATCACTGGTTGATTGTGTCTTTAGGTCCTGACCTAAAATTATTGTACTCTGAGCGCAATTGCTGTGTGTAGTGATGCACGTCTGACTGCTGACGATTGTATGAAAAAAATAATAAAGTTCTCACATAACTGTCCACGCTCCCTGGTACCTTCCTGTCTTCTGCCCGCTATCTGCAGCTGCCGGTGGATCTGCAGAGTCGGTGTCTGAAGTGGCAGGCTGCTTAGCCAATAACTGGCCAGTAGGAAATTTACATAGTTTTTGTTATGTTTTAGTTTTTAAAAAAACTTTTTTTGTCAGTCATGCACTGCCTTCAAGGATTTGATTTTGCACTAATATTGGATTTTGACCTAATATTTGGCCACTCATCAAAACTACAAAACTACTAAAATAGTTTTAACTGTAGGTTGGGTTTTCATTTGTTTACCAAAACTAGTTTTAGTTATATTATTTCTATTATTTATGTAGACACCGTGTACACTATGAGCACATCTAAATTTGTGATTTGTGTTTGCCTACAGGACCAATATGAGAAATCCAGCATGAGCAGTAGCAGCAGTAGCAGTGGAATAGCAAGCTGTAAGAGTGACATTTCAGAGAGCGCTTTCATTCCCATGGGGTTATTTCAACCAAACAACAGTGATAAAGTTTCTGATGTTTTTCTCCCAGATCATAGCTACTCCACAGACAATCTCAGCAAAGGTATTGCTTATTTACGTGATTTTTTTTGCTTTAGGTAATCTGATGTTAAGTTTGAGGGATTGAATAGATTCAGAAATTTGTTGGGCTGGAATCACACACGGCAGTTTTTTTTTTTTTTTAAACTGCCTCTGCAGTTTTTGTGCCAAAGCCAGAACTGGATTCAAATGGGATGGAAAATATAAAGAGAGGACTTGTACTTCTATTTCCTGTTGGATCCTCTTCTGGTTTTGGCACAAAAAGTGCAGTTGTGTGATTCCAGCCTTAGGGATACTCTGTCAGTGGGTTTAGGCTGTCCTATCTCAGGGTAGCATAAACTAGTGACAGAGAAACTGAACAGAATGATGTATCACTTGAATCAGCTGATTCAGAGATATCCTCCTGAATAACATGGACAATAAGTAGTCCTCTCCATTATGTGCATGAGCCCAGTAGTCCTCATTATTCATGAGAAGCAGAAAACTCCGCCCACCCCATCTACTGACTGGCAGTTATCTATCAATGCTGTGTATAGGCAGTCAACTGTCAATCAGCAGCTAGAGGGGGGGAGGGGTGTGGCAAGAATCCTATTCTCCTGCATATTAGAAGAGCGGCTGAACAGAATCATGTAATACACCGATCTGTTCAGCATTTCTGTCACTAGTTTATGCTGCTCTCATTTAAAGCATCATAAACCTAGTGGCAGATTCCTTTTAAGCTGATACACAGGGGTGGGTTTTCATGTGTATGCTTTGTATGTATGTGGGAAATGCAGCCTAAGGATTTCCTTAATATTATTTATTATACTAAAGATATCTCCGTCTGTTGAAAACAATTTCCTTTGCAGCATTTTTTTATTGCTGCTGTGCATGTAGTAGAAAACATTAAGCAACAGAAAAATAGTCATGTTTAAAAGCATCTTCTATTTGTGAATCTGTAGCTTCATTGTGGTGTAATGCTACTGCCATTGTGTTAATCTTTTGCATCTACACTTTTTTTTTTTTTTTACAAGAGAACCCCTTTAAGCTGTAATACAGGTATCATATCACTACTACAAACCTTTAATGACTGCATACTCTGTCAGCTAATTGTATTATAATCTGCAGTGTGATTTTTTTTTTCTGCCAGATGTGTTTTCTGAAGTTGAAGATGAACTAGACACATCTGATGCAATCTATTTTAAAGGACCAACTACAGGTATGAACAGAGTAATAAGAAAGACAGTATATGAGTACCACTGTAGAATATATTGAGTTACATATAGAGTCTACCTTATTCACAATCTGACATATAGAGCGATGATAACTAAGGCTGGGATCACATGCATTGGTAGTTTTTTACATGTAAGATTCTTTAGCCAAAAATCACACCACAAAACCACAGTAATTTGCAGTAAATGGTGGTTGGTTGTGTGGCACACTAGTTACATGTGAACAAAGCTGAGAGAAACAGGCAGTGTGAGTCAGGAGAGTCAGCTTATCAGCATATAGACCTGCCTACTACATTACTGCACTCCAGATCTCTGGGTAACAACAGGTACCCTTTTTTCAGTAGCATTGTATGCATGGGGTACATACAGAGGAAAACCAGGAGTAGTAGAGGTTTACTATTATAATTATACATATGAACTGTTTATATAGGGCCAGCTACATGTAGTGCATTGTACTGGCCTACTGTCTATTAGTTGCACCAATACTATTCGATATGGCAGCCTACCAGGCACCATCTAAATTTGTTACATAAAGTACTGACTCACCATGCTCTCCCAGCATCCTGAGAAACATGTACAGTGGATCTTTGTTAATATAAACATGAGATCTTTGTTATTCTGGTGGCCAAAATACACAAACTTGTAAACAGCACAATGGTCCTTATTGTCCTGTGAGTCCCTACACTTACTGTACATTACAAATCACAGAAAATTGGATGAAATTAACTAAAATCTTAGTCTTTCCTTGTTCTCCATTTATAGTCTGTTCCTGGCTTAAACTTCAATAATTGCAATAAAAAAATCTGTATGTGTACATAATTTCCAACAAGAACAACTTGACAAATGTTGGATAGAAGACAATTAGATCCTAAAGGAGTAGAGTAGGAGAAAAATAAGAAAGCATATATTCCAGACATCCAACAATCTAAGCACATGGAAAGGACAGGCCACATCATAGACCACAAATGTGCTTGAAATCGCACAAAATGTGTTGTAAGAGTGGCAATAGACAACAGGCCCACACTGTGCAGTGTTCACAAATACTTACATATTGATTTTAAAGCCACATTTTTCTTTAAAGAAGGAAAACAGAACAACATGCAAATCAAGAGGTTTCTGAAGTCGAAACTACATGACGCCAATTACTCAAATAGAAACATTAAAATGCAATCATACAATCCAATTTATCAACTGTGACTATTTAATTAGATAGAGAATAATCAGTTGAGTAATACAACTGCTTTTACAAATGTATGTACCAAGAGAGTCTCACTGCCACAGAGTGAAGGAACGTCTATTGTGTGTAGCGACACAGATTCTCTTTTTTGATGGGCTTATGATCTGGCTTTGGATATGTTTAACCACTTCTGCTCACATGCTATTAGAGATTGCAACCCATTAGTTCAGAACAACCATATCATCACGATGAGCACATTCTTTCTTTAGGGTACAAACCCACTTGACGTATTTGCTGAATGAATCAGTCTTAAAAATAAGCAGGCAAAACGCAGGTTGGCTTTATACAATTGTTCTGCGTTAAAATATGCAATTGCGTATTTTTGAAGCGTGAAGCTACATGCGTTTTTCGCACAGGTTGTTAACAACTGATGCTTTGCTAACAACAAGCTTCACGCTTCAAAAATACGCAATTGCGTATTTTAACGCAGAACAATTGTATAAAGCCAACCTGCGTTTTGCCTGCTTATTTTTAAGACTGATTCACGCAGCAAATATGTCAAGTGGGTTTGTACCCTTAAAGGAGAAGTCCAGCAGGGGGGCAAAAAATCATTACGGGCAGGGGGTGGGGGGGAAATGAAAAAAACAATATGCATAATTAATCACCGCCCCCCCGGCTGTCGTGTTCTCCCGGGTTCCGGGTATGTTGTGACCTGGGTTCGACGTCACAGACGAATTGGGATTTAGCCTGCTCAGCCAATCAGTGACTCTAGGGGTGTCCCGCCCCGCCATCCGTCAGCCGAGTTGTGATATAGCCAGAGGGGATCTCAAAAGACAGCCAGCTGGGTCCAAGAGCAGGACCCGGTTCTGAGTGGGCATCGGGACAGGTGACTAAACCTTCTTTTTTATTTCCCCCCCACCCCCTGCCCGTAATGATTGATAAATTGATGATGGATAAATAATACATGCTTTTGGTTAACACAACCATTTAAATGGTCTGCACGGAAAGTTAGTTCATTGTATTTTTTGTTTTGTTTTGTTTTTTTGCAGGCACACTAAAACGTAGTATCAGTGCTTCTGGAGGAGAAATATCTCAAACAAGGTGGGCATATTAAAGATCTCTTACAGTACACTTATTAACAGTTTTTCTGCTAATATTTCTAAAAGGGCTTCTATTAATGTTGGTTTTTGCAGTCACAATAAGAACATGAACAGCAATACTGGCTGGTAACAAGCAGGGCCACCATTAGAAATTTTAGGGACCCATACTGCCAAACATTTGGGTCCCCACCTTTTACATACTATATCATGCTCGTTGTTTGATACTTGACTATTAAAAGGGATTATCATGATTTGAAATAAAAGCACAGCCATTTACAACATATCTGTCCCCAGGTTGTTTGTTCTACTACAATTTCTTTCAATGGAACTCAGCTGCCAAACCACAGCTAAGCTGAGGACAGGTGTGGCACTGTTTCTGGAAGAAAGGAGCCATGTTTTTCTAAGCTTGATAACCCCTTTAATGGTCCCAAACATTTGAAGCCTACCATTATGAAAAGTAAAGGCCTGCATACACATTGAACAAAGTTGTATAAACCTGCTATTTTAATTGGAACTGATTAAAGGGAACCTATCAGCCGGGACAGCGGGACAGCCCGATGCTCCGCGGAGCCCGTCATACTTAACCCTCCCTGGACCTGGTAACTGGGCGGAAAAATCACTGCCCGAAGCTGAGCACGCGCGTTATGCAAAGCAGTAGAGAGGAGTCCGACGTCCATAAAAAATGACTGGAGCAGTTATTTTCTATGGATGTCCGACTCATCTCTACTGCTTTGCATAACGCCCCCGCTCAGCTTTGGGCCGTGATTTCTTCACCCAGGGACCGGGTCCAGGAGCGGGACTTCCAGGGAGGGTTAAGTATGCTGGGCTCCACCGGGGGTGGTCGGGTGTGCTCCACCAGGGGGTCTCTGTGACAAATAATATTGTGGGAGAAATGGGCCAGGCATTTAGAATTTTCAGTGACTTTTTGTTCTTTCAAGAGATAAAACTAAGCCTGAGGAGTCTGGCAGCAGCTTTCCCTCTTCTTTTGACAGGGCAGTACTCTGATGTTACCAGAAACTATTTGCCAAGGGTTCTGCCCTTTATACCAGGGAGGGAGCGGAAAATAACATAGAACAAGTGTTCATGGAGGGAGGGTGTGTAGGGTATGAAGTGGGGGGGAGGTGACAAGGGATAAGTGTGGGGGAGTCAGGGAGTTGCCCAGTACTGCTCCGATGGAAAAAAAAAATAGCAGGTAACCCAGGGCTGTATTTGTTATTAGGCGCTTATGTTTCTGTGCCTAGCAGGGTTGGGGGGTGGGGGGCAGTGGGTTAAAAAAAATACCTGGAATAGATGTTGACAGGAAAGAAGAAGAATCAAATACACAGACTAAACTAAATGTCCCTAATCTTTCATCTTTCCCTAGACCTAGTCACTAAACGCTATTCATATCACCAGACAAACTAACCCCACTGTCCCTGTAGTGTTCCTTTGGAAACCCAGGACTAACTCTTCCTCTCAGAAACAACAAGATGGCTCTAGGACCTAAAGAAACAAAGCTGCATTTCAGAAAACCCTATCCATTTACATCTACTTTATGGTGCTGATTTTCAGTGCAAAGTTTCATGCTGAAATCCACACCATATCAGCAGCAGTTCTGCTGTGTGTGAATTCAACCTTAATGTTGTTACATAATAAAACATAACAAGTTCAAGGAACTAGCAAACATTTTAGTGCTGTTTTACATTAGAAGGAAATGCATACCTGTGTCTGAGCATCACCTACAAATAAGCGACTAAAGAATTAACTTCACGTTCAGGTGAACACAATATTTTAGTGTTGTTTCAAAAGATTTCAGAGGTATCCCCCTCCTACTGCTATTATTAAACCCCTTAGAGTCCTGCTTTGTGCACACCTATTTCTCATTCTCTACATTTCAGAGAGCAGGACTGGAGTTGGGACATTTGGCAGTGGTTACTTCCTCACTTACTTCTCTGACCAATCACAGCATAGCATGGCACTTTCTGCTTTGCCATGGTAAATGTGCACTAGAGTGAAGAAGCTGGCACAATAGTGTAGATGGCATATGGAGAAAGAAGGGGGTACTGATGCACAGGCTTTGAAATTTACTGTGTAAACAGAGATGAAAGAAACAGTGTCAGCACAGCAAGGAAGGGGTTATACCATGCAATAAACAGCTGCTGCTGAGATAGGCAGGAAGCATTGATCTCCTCTGAGGGATGGAGAAAGCTTCAGTCTGCATACACACAGCCCAGGGTCGCTCTTTTTCTCCCTCTCTCCTGCACATAGCACATGTTAAACCCTGCCCCCACTTCCAGAGACAGATGAGGCATGGGGTACACAAAACCTCTGAAGGTATCCTATGGTATCTGGCACCAGCATGTTGGCCAAGTCAACACCTTGAACAATTTGTTATGTTTCCTCCCTTTCCTAACCAACTTTTACAGTAAGGCACCACCCTGCTAAAAAGGCCACTGCCATTAGTGAATACTAATGCCATAAAGGGGTTCTTCCAGACTGCACACATTTTTAGGATAATTTCTGGGATGCAAGGATTCTCAACAAAACATTTTCCAGAGCATAAAATTGCCTTAACTGGATTGCCTTCTACTCGTAGCCCATCCCAGTTACCACCCAGGTACATGTTTATGATGCATACACACACCTGTTTTTTATTGCTTTATAGGCCAGTTTTGATGCTTGTCTGTGCATTGTAGGTGCTCTTGACTGTAGACAAGGGAAGAAAATTTCAGCATCCTGCATCTCCATCCATACTAAAGAACTCAGCAACTGAGCAAGAGATGACTATGCAGTGAAATACAACTGTATGATAAAAAAAGAGTGCAACACTGTTATTGCAGTTAATAGCAGTCATATTCCTCCATAGTTGCACACATCTGTGCAAACCCTTTGTAAACTAGTAATAGGGTGGGTACAGACTTGAGTGGCTATTTGTTAAGACCGACGTACCGCCCCCATTAACCCCGCTGGATTTACCAAGAAGGGCACGCCTCTTAGTTAAACCCCCGCTGGACCTGCGCCTGCTAAATGGTGGTGCAGAAATCTCCTGAGATGAGCAGGTCGGAAAAGACAACGTTTTTAGCAGAAACCGGGTATTTTGCGCTTAAATCTGCACCTGGCATATGTCAGAGGCGCATTTGATAAATTTGCTCCTTAGAGTAAATTTAATACTACTTACTGGGGTATGCCCTCTCGGGGTTTTGTTTGTACAGGGTGAAAATGTTTTTAAAAATGTTCAATAAAAAAAGATTTGATTTAAAAAATACTACTTACTGGCCTATAATCAATTCTATCATGAAATCCATAGTCATTATGAAATGCTGCAGATCAATTCCACATCTAAATTACTAATATGGGGACCCAGCTTCGGATTGACCCATAATTCGGTAATTAACCTTGTGAATACATATTCCTACAAAGAAACTTCTTCTATACCTATTATTTTATATTAATTATTAACAAAATTATTGTTAATTGTTCATCAAATGTATGCCAAAAGCCCTAACAATATTGCTGTAGTAGAACAGGATTCATTTGTTAAATCCGGATTGTAATTTGACACGTAGTAATCCTCAATTCCTTTTAAATAATGATTTTTCACCATTCTTTCAGTCTATCATGTTTGTCTATACATATTGCTGACACAACTCTAAAAACAAATTATACATAGCTACTGTGAATCTAATGAGACCAAGAGGGAGCAACCCATGGCTAACGGCATTTGATCACACAATGAAAACATTGGATTAAGCTTGTTATTGACCATTTATGACTCCATTTAGTTGACTGAAAAATTTACAAAGTACGCTTTCTAGTAGGTCTATTAGCCAGTATACACGTATGACACAAATCTTTTGTGTTTGCTTTAGTAAGATGATGATCCCTGGAGTAACCAAAGATTTAGGTAGACAGTCCAAATCGGTTTCCTATGTTAGACGTTATAACACAGTTTTAACTTTAGCTGAATTTGTGGAATGTAGGAAACTATTAATGCATTGATAATAGGTAATGTAACAATCATTTTCTCATCCACCCGTAAGAAAAGTCACATAATTTGCTTGTTTAGTGACTGACAAGTGAGGATGTTTTCTTTTAAACAATAGGCATTTAGACAAGATAAATCGCTATGAAAAGTTGTTAATGTGCTGGTAATTGCGTTCGTATATATACACTGTGAATTTTCGTAATTGCGTTCATATCTATATACTGTGAACGAGTGTTTACACCAGAAAATTATCGCTTAAATTTAAACGATTTAACGTTTTTTTGCACTATAATCATCCCGTGTTTCCTGGTAATCCAGTGGATACACAGTTGCACAGTTCTGTTAATTTCACCATTTCTTTTTTACAATCCACATATGTGCGCATCTTATGACTATGACAGATTTTGAGGCCTGGAATAAAACAATGAAAGTTCCCTTAGAAGCAGAGGTGATAAAGGGGTATTCCCATCTCAACTAACATAGTTATACTTGTAGGGCTCTTCAAGTTAAATACTTATGCAGATACATTCCTTTAGCAAACTTATCTTTTTCTTTCTTATCTCTGTCTTCCTCCCATTGTAGACAGCTCGTTGTCTAGGTTACAGGCCACCACTCTGCTCTAAAAGCAGTTGCAAAAGTATTTAACTAGACAAGCCTTACTAGTTTAACTATGTTGGTTGAGATAGGAATACCCCTTTAAGAAAATGTGATCAATTATTTTAAAAGTGTATTGGAAAACTGCATGAATAAGGTTGCTGCAACAAAAACATCTCTTTAACTACTTTTCCTAATATATTTAATAAAATCCACTTTTGTCTTAAAATGTTAAAAAATATTTTTTTTTCCAGGGAACACGTGGGCAGCACAGGTTCTAAACCAAGACCAGGTAATTCTTTGCTGTTGGAACAAAAAAGATTGAAACTTTTTCTTAGGATATAACATGAAATACCATCTCTCGCTTTCTTTTCTTCAGCTTTGCTGCCTATTGATCTTCTTCTGAAAGTTCCTTCAGTGGTGTTCAGGTCTCAAAGTAGGAAGCTAGCGACTTCGTTAGGGGCAGAATGGCCTGCACACAGTATTTCTACTGTGGTTCTTCATAGTCTGAAACATTCTGGTATATGTTTTAGTGGAATTACATTTTCTTTCTTTTCTGCCTTTGACTGAATATATATATATTTTTTTCTTAAAGATGTCATGTTTTCACTTGCTGTTTTTACAGTGCTTAAAATAATGGATTAAAACCATTAATACAGTCATAATATTCATATAGTATAGCCTGATACACCTTCTTAGGCATGGGAGACAATTGTATCAGCTTACAAATAGTGACAGAAACATTTATGGTACACCTGCCACTTACTTTCATACAGCGTGTAGCTTAGATACGTTAGAGTAAAGAGCCCTTTACAGACAGTCCAAAAATTTAAGGTCCAAAGAAGAGAATATAGTAATTTTAACAACAAATCCTGACAAACTCCATTGTAAATGTGGACCATTGAACAGTCACAATACTTGTAGAGTTTAAAGTGAATCTACCATCAGGCACATTTACTTTAAGTGTTGCACATAAATAGAATGGCACTGGCATGGGGAAGCCGATGCTGCAGTCCGTTTTCGGAATGCGGCCTGGTTCCTGCACATGGCACTGGTCTATTACCGAGCACCGTCCCGGGCTGAAGCACTGGAGTTGGGCTGGCCCGCCCCCAGTGGGTGGAAACCCCCGCCCCTCTATGACGTGGCTCTATTGATTCTACTGGTGCTTGTTAATAGACTGGCACCGTGTGTGGGAACCGGGCGCAGTTCAAAACAAGCTTCGGCATGCCGGCGCTGTTCTATTCATGTGCAACACTTAAAAAGAATGTACCTGATGGTACATTCGCTTTAAAGAATCTATCCATGTGTTATTTTTTCCTCAGATAAGGCGTTCATGCACTTGTAGGATTGTGGTAATTAACTAAAGTACACTAGTAGGGCGAAATGAACTTTGGTGCTTCCTCTACTTACCTCTGCACTCTTCTTCATTCACTACAGAATACTAATCACTCAAGTGCTTTACCAAATTGATCTTTATTCTTCTGGTACATTTCAAACTAATTTGTGTGAAATGCCTAAGGGTTGCACACTATGGATAACTATGCACATTTATTTTGCTATACTTATTTTACATTATATTTTGTATTGGCATTGACAGCCAACATGAATTTATGTTATTATGGATAACAGAAATGTACATAAATTATGTATACTGGATGTTTCTCTTAAACCAACTTCATATTATTCATATTTTTATTCATATCATATCTATAGCCATAGTAATTCCTTAAAGGGATTATTCATGCTTGTTTGCTTTTAAACTGCAGTCAGTAAAGCCTGCACCTACGCTGGACTGTAACATGTTCTTGGGCAGGCACATGGTTGATGCTGTCAGCACAGGTTGAGGTCAGCAATCTGGGTCGACAGGAGAGACAGTATTCTACAGAAGGCATCAGATAGAATCATATTTTAAGAAGCAGACTCAGGACAGGGTAGCAGGGTCTAGATAGCCACAGTGCAGAGATAATTCGCAATTACAGACAATGCACTAGCCAAAAGAGAGAGTGTTTTCTAACAAAATATATAACAATGTTTATTATTAGAGAATTTATTTATCAGAGAATTTATTATTAGCATATTTACGGTAATAATGAAGTGAAGCACTTCATCATCTCTGCAATCTGCTCATCAGCCTGCTGCCTTTTAACTGACTGCCGCTCCATGCCGCACCTCCTCGGGTGTTGGGAAAAGCTGGATCCAGTCCTGAAAACTTCTTCCAGTTTCCCAGGACTGGATTCATCTTTTCGCAGCACCCGGGGAGGAGAGCCATGGGGCGACAATAAGTTAAAATGAATTGTAATAGGGAAGTTACACACATTTCATGGCTTTCTGTAGATCCTACCAAAATTGTCAGAATATTGTTCACAACTTATGTTACCAAACAAATCTATGTATTTTAGCATGATAGTGTATCAATGAATGATGCTAAATTATGTGTGGCCACAGTCTGAGTAGCTTTGAGGAATACGGTTACCAGTGCATAAATTAGAAAAAAAAACTTTGGAAAGAATATAAATACAAAGCATATATTTTGATAAATAGTGTAATATAGAGGTATTATGTGCTGTCTTTCCATTCACCTCCTGTTTTTTTCTTCTCTACACAATAGCATCTGCAGGTATTGCAGTGTCACAGAGAAAAGTTCGACAGATCAGTGACCCTATTCAACAGATATTAATCCAGCTACATAAAATTATCTATATTACACAGGTACAGATTTTAATGCTTCCTTTTATGACTTTCTGAAGTATTACATTTTGCTTTCTCATGGCTCATAAAGTCCAGCTACTCAAAGAGAAAAGGTTAACTCATCTCAGTTATTACAGTCATGGGTCAGTAATTCTTTTAAAGTGGGACATGTCTCTTAAAGGTATAGCATCTGTCTAAAGTAGTCTGTGAATCAATTTTAATAATGCTTGCCCTTACAGCTATCTAACAGTGTCAGCAGTTTGGAATGTGAGTTGCAGATGACAGATTCACTTTAAGGGTCCTATTAGATGGGGCGATCAATAATGTAAACGAGCACCGATCTTCTGGGTCTGCGCTCATTAACTGAGCTTATTACACTTCTTAATAGTCATTTAGTAAGGGCTGTACAGACATTGTTAGTGATGTCCATGCAGCCCTTGCCCTAAACTGTTATACATTACCTCCCCATGCTCTCAGTCCTCTCCTGCAGGCTGCTTAGCCAGTGATTGGCTGAACAGCCTGTCAACTCAGAGCCCATTTTGACGCTTCAGCCACCAGAAAAAAAGTAGAGGGCAGGAGGAGACGGAGCGTGGAGAGGTAATGTACTAAGAGTTTATTCAATCGTTAGTCATCGGCCACGCATCACTATTACGCATAGCGATGCACGGTCGGCGGCTGATAATTTTAGGTCTAGACCTAAAGACACAATCAGTCGAGGATCATTGTCATTGGCTGATCGTTGTCTCTTTTACACGTTACGATAATCAGCCGAATCAGCCTGATTCAGTTGATTCTCTCTTAATGTAATAGGGTCCTAAGGCTAAGCTCCCAAACAGTAAAATGAAATTAAATCAGGGCTAAAACATGAGTTTCACATGTGTAATAATGTACACAACCAAAAAAGAAAACAGATGCAGATTTTTCGTAGCAAACAACTTATATATCTTTATTGAATATACTTTAAAACAATTTATATAAAAAAGAGAGACAGACCAAACATTAAAAAGAACGGTGACTATCCTGGAGGTAATTACCAAATTACATGTGCTGGAATCCCTGACCAACAACATACATCACAGAACAGGGGGATATATTCTAAAGAATCATACAGTAGGACACTATAATAAATATAAAAGATAATAAAGTGCTAGTGCAATCAATTCATAGAGTAAACTTACAGTCAGTTAGTAAATCTCTTGTCCACCCTTCATCTATTATTATTTCCCCATCACATCTAGAGATCCAGCTAGTCAGATACCTTTTGCGGTAAAATACAGTGTGTATCCTCCAGGACACCACCACCCCGACGCGCGTTTCGTTGCCTTCGTCCAGGGGTAATGACGTCCCATCCGATAAGGGTATAAATAGTCCCACCAATCACTCTCCATAGTTACTTACTCAACACCTGTGGCTAATTCGGTGCATGCATCGTCCTCCATCTCATCACTGCGAGTGCGCCGTGGCCCAACCGGAAGCAGCGTCATGGCCCCGATCACGTGATCCGGCATTGCCGGTCACATGATCATTTGGTACCATGACACCGCCGCCGGTCACGTGGGCCGCCGCGCACCGCAGACAGAGTAGTCATTCGGGCATGCGCACTGCCATGGATAATCTAATGGAGTGAACGTGCGAGCAGGATGTTAGGTGACCCCTCATTAAAGATACAAATACAACCAGTGCTATTGTGATACAATTAAAAAAGTTGGATGATGACCAATAAAGTGCATTGTGCGCTGGTGTAAACAAAGTGTGAAAACTAATAAATGTGTGAACTAAATCTAAAATATATTTTATTTGATCATGTGTATAAAATAAATAAATATTAGTGTAAACAAGGTGTGGATTCAAATCACTATATGAACATGTGCTAATAAAAAGTGCTTATGTGTAATAATGTAGTACATTAAAATCTATAAAAAATGTTCACAATGTTTTTTGCAGACAGGTGTTTATCCATAGAGTTTAATGTAGCACATTATTAGATAAGAAAAACTTTTTTCTTTTTATTTTATGGCCCTTTTGCTTTTATTTTACCATGTAAACCTAACCTACAGGTAAACTGAAATTTAGGAAATTTTCGTTAATTCGGTAGTCCTGTAGTAGTGTATATATTGTGTATTGTTACTTATTTGTTGTATATATTGCAGTTATTTATTGTATATATTGCAGTTTTTTAAAGCATTAATATGTTTCGTGTGTGTTCTACAGCTTCCGCCTGCTCTTCATGATAACCTGAAAAGGAGGGTTGTTGAACGATACAAGAAATCTCTTTTCAGTCTCCAGAGCAATCCCTGCAACCTAAAAGCAGAGATTCAAAAGGTATATCCATGTTCATAATTTGTAGAGATTCTCTGGTGCCAAGGGACTGGTGCAAGGAAATGGATTGCTGATCTTCAAAAGCGTCTCGAAGCCTTGTGCAAATAGTTACAGACATCACAGTTTTCTCCAAAAAACAGCCCTGCTTCTACCCTCTGGTTGCGTGGGATATTACAACTCAGCTAAAATCACTTCAATGGAACTACGCTGCAGTACTACACACAACCTTAGGAAAGGGTGACGCTGTTTATGAAAGAAAGCAGCTAGATTTTGCTAACTCTGGATAACCCATTTAGAGTGCGTTCACACATACAGGATCTGCAGCAGATTTGATGACGCAGATTTGAATCAAATCTGCAGATCCTATTTCGTGTGAACGCATCCTTAAAGCAAATCTGCCCCCCCCCACCTGTGCCTATAGAGATATATTGGAATTGTTGAGTAGCTCAATAGCTCTTAATAACTGTAATCTTGTCATACATTCGATTCCTTGTCTGTTTTTATTTCCTGCCAAAAATAACACTACTATTGCGGCATTATTAGTGTTATTATTATTATTATTATTATTATTAGTGTGAAAGAGGCAGGGTCTGGGGTTTCTTGAGCCTTAGGGCCGCTTTGCCCATCAAGTGCTTTCTAGATCTTACTCATGTGCTCATACCATACTGATGGTATATAGTATTGGTGCAGATGTGGTGAAGCTTCTGATTCCATGACCAAAGTTGCCAGACTTTCCATGCCTGTGCCGTCATGACAGGAGCTTAGAGCTGTCATTCATGTGGCATATACGTTGTAAGACAATGAGATGGCAGGACTAAGGCCAAGCAAGGTTTAGGGATTCTAGGACACGGAGGTCCCTAGGCTCTTCCTTCTTAATAACAGCCACAATAACTGTGTTTTTCTGGAAAATAAAAGCACAGATGCAGGAATCAAAGGTATAAGGCCCCGATCACCAGAGCAAGAAGAACGGCGGAATTGTCCACCGCGGAATGCCGCCAGCCTCCGTGTCATAATGACACTCTATGGGAGGCGCGTGCTGCTCCTCTCCCCGTACTAAAGAATGAATATGTTTATGGCTGTGGATAAAAATGGTAATTTATCATCAGCATTGTTCTATTAAATTGGAAAATTGTGCACAATTTTTCACGTTACGTTTCACGTTATGAATTCCTCAACACAAGACTAGGTTTTCACTTAAGTATTCGCTGCTGATAATAAAGGTATTTGTGGGTCGTGGTTTATTCTGCATTTCACTGTGTACTGTGTACTTCAATTTGTGATCTACGCAATGTATAAAATATATATATATATATATATATTTATTTATATATATATATATATACATATACAGTATATATATATATATATATATATATATATATATAGGCTCCTTTCCCACAATTTGCAAATAAGGTCTATTGTTGCAAAACAACAGCCTAATGATCATGATAAATAACGGCCGTTGTTTTCCTTTATTTTTGCAAATATTTTTGTGGCAAAATGTAATGTTTTCATACCTATAATACCAGTTTGTTTTTTGAGCCTCCAGTACACACAAAAATGTGTATGCACTTATATATTCCTGCACTTATACTGTATTCCTGATAGATATATATATATATATATATATATATATATATATATATATATATATATATACCTTTTTAACGTAGTATGCGTTATTGTAGGGTAAACTAAAATGCTAAAATGGATAACGTAAATGTAGTGTATGGTACTGTATATAAAATCTCACATTTCGTTCCCAATGAGCGATGTAAGTTCACCTGGTTATCTCTGTAAGCTGAAACCCTGAATGCATTCCCTTGTTTTCCCTTGTTAATATGCCTTCTTTCTATGAATGTACATTATTAGGTGTCCTTGTTTCCAAGGACAGTGCTATTTGCCCTTTATGGATGACCTAGACAAACATCTCTGAATTGTAAATGTGCATATTTAACACATCAGTGATTACTTCAAATTAAAGGATATTTTCAGAAAAACATGGAACCTTCCAGCCCTTTTCACATAGAACCTCACACTTTAACATGATCAAAATAAAGAACTAGAGACTAGAAAACAGCATTTCTTAGAGACGTGTTACAAAGTAAAGAGAGTTTATTCTTGTCATAGTCCTTTTAAGGCCTCCCACACTAAAGTGCTTTGTTGCAAGGTCAGGATATTTAAGGGCAACCTGTTTTTTGCAGATTTAGTACTGCACATCAATATTTTAATGATTGATCATAGACAGTTTGGTATAATACTTTCATCAGCATCTGGGCACCCAGAAATGAGTGCGGGCACAGTGTGTTACAGTTGGATACATTGATGGATGGGGTGGCATCACATGCACCTCCTTTAGTGGCCATTTTCAGGATGCAGCAACAGGGCTGTCATTGAGGGAGGACCTGGAGATTGGTCCAGGACTTTTGCACATAAGAATTTGGACTGCAACCAAAGAAGTCAGCATATTCTGGCCATATAGATGAACCTTCTTTATTAAAATGTAATGTTAAAGCATAAGTGACTTGTTTCTGCACTGTAATGGTCCTTTCACCAGACAGCATATGCAAAGAGCAATTACTAGTAGTAGAGTGACATGGCTGGGTGAAAGGATACAAAATCTTAACATGTGCTATACTGTATTTTACAGAAAAGATATGTATGCTTAAGCTTTAGGCTGTGTTCATAAATATAAATAGAGAATTCATACACAATATCAGACAGAATGCACTGTGAGAGGCTCACAATAGAGAATTGTTCCATAGCAACATCATGTGCCGACAGCAGTACACACTGATGCTCGGACTTAGAAACAGTCGGTGTGGTTTGCCATGTAGTGAAGCTTGTAATCTGGAAATATAGTTAAGTATGCTAATATATTGTATATGTTGTATGTTGGAGAGGATTCACAGTGCAGAAATTTTTACTGGCTTTATATTAGTAAGCTACATATATATTAGCCGCCCTTTTGTACACATAATTTTACACATATATATATATATATATATATATATATATATATATATATCTTAACTCACTTAAGTAAGAATGTATAATGCACACAATGTTCAGATCCTTTAGATTATTCTCACACTGAGCAACCTTAAAACAGAACAAACTTCACAAGTGAAACATCGGCTATAAAACTTGTGACCCTGTGATACTATTCCAATAGTATTTACTCATATCAGCATGCTCTGTGCCATATAGTGCTAAATATTCTGCTTCCATAATTAATATCATCCGGTTGTCCTATGAAGAACATGCTCAATCAATTTGACACCATTAGTCACTCCATTAGCAAAGTCAGCAACACCTTTATTATTAATGACAGCTTCATCTCACTGTCCCAAGTAGTCGCTCTTCATATATCTTTCTTCTGTCGGAGCATTTGAACGTAGAAGCTCAGATTTATAAAATGAGGAAAAGATTCTTCTTTAAAACATAAAATAAAAAAATTTAAATAAAAAATCAGGTTTCATTAATTTATGTTCTAACGTGTCATGGAGCTTAAAGTAATAGGGTCACCCCCTCCATATAAGTTCTCAGCACCCTCCTTAAGCTTATATTGTGGACATTTCATATCTTACCATATAGGATTTCTTTGTGGTCTCTTCTCTCAAAAATGCATGTTATTGTTAGTGGACAATACCGCCCACACCGGTGCCATAGGCCTCGCCTCCTCCACAGCCATTGAAATGGGCTGTCCTAAAGTTCTATGACCCACCCCTTCTAGGTTGGTCCATTCCAATGGCTGCCAAAGGGAAAGGGCACAGACACTGGTGATGTCATAGAGGGGTGGGGCCTATGGTGATCATGTGGGCAGGGCAAAGTGGCACAACAGTCATGAAGCTCCACCTAGGTGGCACAATCCTCCGACGATAAAAAGCATTTTTCACTGGACCAAGAAGCCAGAAATCTATTATAAAGTGAGATATGAAACCTGCAGAATTTAGGCTTTAGAGCTGTGTAGAGAAGTCCTCATACAGAAACCATAGGCTATGTTCTCACAACATCGTTTTCTGGCCATTTGAGGCCACATAACGGTCCTAGCTAAGTTTGGCTTTGGGTCGGTATTTCTGGGGCAGATTAAAACACTATATCATGATCCTATAGCCCGTTTATTAATTAATGGTAACCCTTCAGAACCCTTTGCGCTTGGCCGAGGAACTCGGCAAGGCTGTCCACTTTTCACTGTATATAGAACCTTTGGCACAGTGGGTCAGGACACGGTTGGACTATGAGGGGTTCGGTATAGAAGGTAATAAGAACAAACTCCTGTTGTATGCCGATGACATTCTATTGTTGGTTAAGGACCCTGATAGTAAATTATCGCGCATTGTAGATGAACTGAGTGAGTATATTATCCCGTCTGGGTTATCCATCAACTGAGATAAGTCTTCCTTACTAAATTTGGGATCCTCCTCCTCCTCCGCGGTCGCGGGTAAGTTAAGGGTTTTAGGGCCCATGGAGCCGCTGGAATATCTTGGTATCAAGGTAGGGCCCAACGTTAGTTACTTTTGTGAGTTGAATATTAAACCATTTGCTAAAAACCTGGAAAAGAGAATTAATGTGTCGAAAAGGCTACCAGTTTCGATGGCAGATAGACTTGCCATTGTAAAGATGGTCGTCCTTCCCCAGCTACTCTTCTTTTTTGGAGCTTCCCCTGTATGGGTGAGTGATAGGTGGATTAGGAAGATTGAGATCCTACTGGGGAACCTCATCTGGGGGAGGAAACGGGTGAGACTTAAATACAGAGATTTCAGTGGCCCTAAAAGGGTAGGTGGCTTTTCCATGCCCGATCTTAGATTATATTTTATTTCTTCACATTTAAGTAAGTTAGCAGGATGGAAAAATATTTCCCCTCTTCAGCACAAGGTTGGGATTAGTTATTATGACAATGTATTTGAATTGCTTGAAGCTGGTTACTGGGGTGGTGGGGTAACTAACAATTCACTATGTAATCTATACGATAAAGTATGGTCCTACACTAAGCAAAGATGTGGTATAGTGGGTAGTATGAGTTGTTCTCCATTATGGAACAATTTCCACTTGTTGGAATTTATGAAGATTCAAAACTGGAAATTTTGGCACGTAAAAGGGATTAAGTTGGTATCGCAGCTTTTTCAGAGTGGCAAGCTCATGACTTTCCAAGAGGTTAAGGAATGTTATGGGCTAGAAGATAAGCACAGGTTTTTTTTTTCTACAACTAGAGCACGCGTGTAAAGCATCAGATGGTGCGAGTTATTTCATGATTAATGAGCACAGAGTATTTTCAGTGATACAGGGCATGGGAAAGGCAAGAAGAGGTCTCTCTCATTAGCCAAAATTTTGGCTAATGAAATTAAGTACGTTGCACTAGATAGTAAGAAGGTAAAGTGGGAACAGGAAGTTGGTAATCTCGGGGAGAAGGCATGGCAGAATATATGTGCAAACTTGGATAACGTTTCCATGAATGAAGCTCACAAGCTGGTTCAATTTAGAATTCTTCACCGTAACTACTATTCACCTTTAATTTTGTTTAAGATGGGGATAAGAGAGTCGGCGAACTGTCCCAGATGTGGTTGCGATGATGCAGACTTTTTTCACATAATCTGGGAATGTAGGAAAGTCCAGGGTTTCTGGAAAGCGGTTTTTGATACTCTGAATTGTATAACCAAGCAGAACATCCCAAGGTTAGCGGTAATTGGGATTTTGGGCGGGTCCTGGGATATACCAAAGAACAGAGCGTTGTATACCAAATGTATATTCTGCGCCAGGTTGCTTATTATGAGGGGGTGGTTGTCACAGCAATCCCCAGTGTTGGAAGCCTAGAAGAATTTAGTTTCCCAGACTATGCAGTATGAACTTCTGAGGTATACAAGTAAAAAGGATGGAATTCGCAAGCACCTGTTTATTTGGAAGGATTGGGTGTAAATGATCTGCCTAAAATAATTTGTTACCCTGGATGTGTGTATTTTTTTCTTCATTTTTGTGTTTTATTTATTTTTTATTTATCTATTTATTTATTTTCCTCTCACATCTGCGGCTTTGGGGGTGGGGAGGGTGGGCAGGGAGGGGGATGTTTATTGACATATGTTGGCAGCAGCAGAGGAGGGATACCTCTTATGTGTTTATGTCTCGCACAATGAGATTCTTAGCGGTGTATCATTCTTTGATGTGATGCTCCGCTCTGCTGCTGGATGTTTAGTACCGTTTATTTGTGTGGAATGTACTGAATTGTTTCTCACACAGTTGTCCTTGTTGTTGAGGACCACTGCCTTTCCAACTTTTTTCTTTGTTAATGGAAAAGCTAAAATAATAAAGAGTTTAAAAATAGTACATATAACGTCTGTTATTATAAGGGTAGCTTCACATGTACCGTGCAAATCCAGGTGTAGTGAAGTTCTATGAGGTCCCATACCCGCAGTGGAAATTTAATTCCCGCAGCATACATTACTCCCCTCGCTCATCAGCCAATCAGTGCTGCCGTGCACTAATTGGCTGATGTGGAATGACGGGAGCTTCACACTGCCGCGGTGCCAAGCAGGTAATGTATGCTGACCGCCGGGAGATGCTGGGAGGCCTCGAAGCAAGAAGGAGCCTGGAGCAGGTGATGTATGGTGGCGGGGGTTAAAGGGGCTGGGTTACATATCCGCAGCAGAATTTTCATTATCTAACCCCATAGAACTTCACACTACCAGGATTCTCACTGCAAACCCGCAGCATGAAATTCGCTGAAGATCCGGTACATGTGAAGCTACCCTTAAAAGGATGCCGATATTTGGCCTAAAACTGCCAAAAAAAGACGTTGTGGGAACATAGCCTAATGCTGTTTGTCTTTGCCTGCCTTCATCTAAAATCTGATAATTTGTGTGTAGGAGTGGGTCTATATTGAGTGCATTTTAATGAAAGGCTCTGTTACATTGAATGAACAGGTTGCTATCACCCTGTGTAACCTTGCCAGCATTTAGCCAACAAACGAGCAAATACTTGTTTGTCAGCTGGCCGCTTCTTTCTGAGCTGCTAAAAAATCTTTTGTGAGCTTCACATCTCCCTCTGTGTAATAGGGGATGTGTGGCCAAGGAATTATAGAAACAGAAGACTGCTCAAGCAATCTAGTGTAAAAGGACACTCAATCTACTACTGCTACAGGGACTTTTCTTTTTATTATAGGGGTTGTTTTTACTATGGTGCGGCCATCTTTATAAATAGACAGTGTAGGTAGAGGTGGCTGAGCCAGTTACCAACCCAATTTCCTGCCATTGCTGCCCTGGTGATGCCTGGTCTCTGCTGGTTGTCCTCCTTTTTTTTTTAGGTTAAACTCTTCCTGCAGGAGCAATTTTTGTCGCATACTTTACTTTTAGTAACATTTTGCAGTAAATTATGATTTTTTTTAAAACTTTTTATTCCATGTTTTGAATGTGAGGTGACCAAAAATTGCAATTCCAGCACTGGCCTTTTTTTTTTTTTTTTTACAGCATTCACCATGCTGGATAGTTAAGATTACATCAAGATTTACATCACTAACCCCTTTACGTCAGCTATACATAGATATACGTTACTGCTGCACATACCAAGTGCAGCAGGAACATATATGCATGTTCCTGACACTGAAGGCCTTTGATGTGTGCGGGACCACTCCAGTGAGAGCGGTTCCGCACACATCAGTGTCTGGGGAGCTGAGGATAGTGAGAGGCAGCTGCGTCTCATTAACCCCTTAAACGCTGTGGGTCCCAATCACATGTACCGATGGGCGGGGGTCGGATCGCATAGATTGATTGCATGTTTTACAGTGAAAAAAGTGTTAAAAAAAATAGTGTAGTAAAAAAAGTTTTAAAAAGTATTAAAAAAAACCTGTTATACCCCCAAATAAAAGCCCCCCTTGCCCATTATAAAAAAATGTAAATAATTTTAAAAATTTAATAAACATATTATATATCGAAATTGTTAGATCTATTAAGATATTACATTATTGTTCCCGCACGGTGAACGCCGTAAACGGAGAAAAAACAAACCAGGATTGCTGTTTTTTTCAATTATATATCGGAAAAAAATTAATAAAAAGCTATCAAAATTTTTCAGTTACACCAGGCATGTCCAAACTTTTTTCGAAGAGTGCTAAATTTGATGAAGTGAACATGTGCGAGGGCCGACCATTTTACATGCTACATGCTATATGCTTTATAACACAGGCAGATAATAGCAAGCTGGATACCTGGGGGGCCGTAAAAGTTCGGAACGCGGGCCGCAAATGGCCCTCCGGACGGACTTTGGACATGCCTGAGTTACACCAATATGATATTTATAAAAGCTAGAGATCATGGCACAAAATATTACACCCCAACCAGCCCTGTAGGTGGAAAAATAAAAGTGCTATGGCTCTTAGAAGACGGGGAGGAACATTGCATTAATTTGACCCAGACTTTTGTGCATCAAAGGGCTCGGTCTTGAAGGGGTTAATACTAAATAGAACACTCTTTTGTTTATTTTGTGTTTTTGCTGTGATGGGAGGAGTAGCTTGTATCAAGATTTACAGATTGCCAATATAATGATACAATTCTGTTTTATATGTATAATTATGTTTATTTGAGTAAATTTTGTTTTTTTAGGTTGTACAGGGGTCTCCTGAGATTATAGAATTCTTTGCTGATGACTGCCATGGATTGCTACAGTCGTACGGGAAGTCACTGATCTCTGATGACAGGACAGGTTTGTTTTTTAAAGAAAAAAATCTTTATAAAATAACATCTTGAACTTTACTTACCTCCATTTCAAGTAAATTGAACTTATATAAGGTTCCTGACCTCTTGATGATTAAATTAAGCTTATTACATTACCCACAAGGTTAACAATTCAGAGAAATTTTCTTACCTCTTAGTATGTTCTGAGAAAGCCTCTTAGATGACAGAATAATACATACACAGGTATAATCAGGCGCTGGGGACCCCTACTTCATAAAAAGCATAAGCCATCAAGCTGAAGAAAAAATATGGATAAAATGTTTGATTGAAAGCTATTAGTGCTTATATAAAATTTTATTTGCAGTTCTGTCATAATCAAAGCTGAGCACAGATCAAAGTGTCTCTGTATAAGAGAGACACAATAAAAATGGAAATCATAAATTAAGGCATAAAGCAGTGGTTTTCAAAGAATGCTCTGCCGGGGAGCTCTGTGTGTTTGCACACAATACCACTGCTTTGATCTGCTGTTCTTGTCTTCACAGCCTATTTGTGTTCAAGGCCATATAATCTAACTAAATGCTTCTTCTATTAGAATATGCACCAATATGACATCTGCCTGTGTCTGTAGCTTGTCTTGTTTGTACCTGAATACAATTTGAGCTGGCTCTGTTTTCAGGAGGCCTTAAAAGAGAATATTTTAGAAATTGTAAACACTGGACTCATTAAGTACCACTTTGCTTTGTTTTCCATTTACTATTTTACTTACATGACTTGCATTTAGTTATATCTGCCCACGTGTCTTTGTTTATGCCATGACTTAAAGGGGTTTTTAGAAGTTGGGTAGATTTCAGAAAAACTCTTAAATAAAACAAAAATAGACTCTTTCTAGCATGTGTTAGGCTATGTTCACACAATGTTTTCTATGCTCCGTTTAAAATGACGTCCGTCATTTTGAGTCTAAAATAACAGACGTCATTTAGCTGTCCTGCAATGTACATTATTCTAGTTTGGGTTACTGATTGCCCTTTGGGTGTGTCTTTGAAAAGTCCATTGAATTTAATAGTCAAAACAGAGAGAGAACGGTGACAAAAGAAAAACTATGTAAACTTATTTTGATGTCCGCTGCAAAAACATCCGTTATTCAATACATTGTGTGCATTGGACGTCCGTCTTTCCATTGACTTGAATGCGTCATTTTAAATTTCATAATCGTCCGCCTTTTCTCTATTTTTGACGTTGTGTGAACATAGCCTTTTACTGCTTGTCCACAGGGACATCATTTTTGTATACCAACACTTTCTAATTAGTGAGGTTTGACTGCTGGGACCCCATGATTATTCAAAAACATGCCATAGCCCTAGTGAATTGTCTACCTGTCTACCTATCTGTTAAGCTGTGGTCAACCTTTAACTCACTGTACTGCTTTTAACTTTGAGAACTTGATTGGAGTATGTAATATATGCAATAGTTACTGCTTAGTTTGATTCAGTTGTTTGGGAGTGTACTGTGCCATGATTGGGTGTTTGATATGACATCACTTTTAGACAGAGAGTATATTGAAAATATATTTGGTTTCTAATAATGTACATTTTTTGTACATTGTTATGGGGGCTGCCATCTTACCTGAGCCATTTTTAACAGCATTTAGTGACATGCTTTACAGCAAGACTCATTGACATAGATGACAATAGACAGATGTTGTCCCCTTGAGATGAATGTAAAACATTACTGAGCATGCTCTGTGACCTGTGAAGAGGTCATGCCACAGGGAGCTGCTATTGTCTCCTCTATCTACCGTTGTCACATGTCACTGTAATTCTGATCACTTTACAGCAACCTCCTCTTATCACCACAGACAGAACAGGAAGTCTCAGCTCAGTTGTAGCCCCAATGGTGAGAATGAAAAAAACTGCAAAATTTCAGGATTATTTTATAATATAGATAGAAAATGGAAAATTAGAGAAAACATCATAACAAATTCTTTAAAAAATATGTTTAACATAAAAACACAGGGGGAGATTTATCAAACTGGTGTAAAGTAGGCCTGGCTCAGTTTCCCCTAGCAACCAATCAGATTTCACCTTTTATTCCTCTTTGGAAAACTGAACCAATTTTACTTTACACCATGTTTGATAAATCACCCCCATAATTTAAAGAATAGATGATTTTCTTATGACACATTCCCTTTAATGCAAATATTTACTTGATAGAGCGACACAAATATACAATTGAAATTAGTGATACAGTTAGAGATAGAGTCCATCCGAACCCGAACTTTCGGCATTTGATTAGCGGTGGCTGCTGAAGTTGGATAAAGCCCTAAGGCTATGAGGAAATCATGGATATAGTCATTGGCTGTATCCATGTTTTCCAGACAACCTTAGAGCTTTATCCAAGTTCAGCAGCCCCAGGTAACCAAAAACCGAACCCGGTTCGCTCATCTCTAGATACAGTATAACATGTTTGTTTTCTTGGTTTCAGGAAATGCCAGCACCTTCGATTTTGAGGGTGGAATAACTTATGAGCAACTACAGGTATGTTAGTGTTTTGCATATTGATTGAGTGTAAGGACACATCCAACATGTATTCTAAATGCATCTAATACCTGAATAAGTACCAATATGACAGATGGCTATCCGGAGCGGTCTTGGCATTTCTGGGGCCCCAAGCGAAGTTATGTCTGGGGCCCCCCCTCAACACGCATTCCAAAACAATAGACCGCTGTGTGTTGCCCCCAGTATTATATACCCCTTGTACGCTACCGCCAGTAATATATACTCCTTGTGTGCTGCCCCCAATAGTATATACCCCTTGTTTGCTTCCCCCAGTAGTATATAGACCCCTGTGTGTTCCCCCAGTTATATATAGCACCCCCGTGTGCTCCCCCAGAAGTATATAGACCTCCTGTGTGCAGCCCCAGTTGTATATAGACCCCCTGTGTGCTGCCCCCAGTTGTATATACCCCCTGTGTGCTCCCCCACTAGTATATAGGCCCCCTGTGTGCTCCCTCAGGGGTATTTAGCCCCCCTGTGTGCTCCCCCACTTGGATATAGACCTCCTGTGTGCTCCCCACTTGGATATAGACCCCTGTGTGCTCCTTCAGTAGTATATAGACCACCTGTGTGCCCCACCAGTATTATATAGACCCCTTGTGTGCTGCCCCAGTAGTATACAGACCCCTTTGTGCTCCCCCAGTTATATATAGACCACCTGTGTGCCTCACAAGTAGTATATAGACCCCCTGTATGTTCCCCCAGTAGTATATAGACCCCTGTGTGCCCCACCAGTAGTATATAGACCCCTGTGTACTCCCCCAGTAGTATATAGCCTCCCTGTGTGCTTCCCCACTTGGATATAGACCTCCTGTGTGCTCTCCAAGTTGTATATAGACCCCATTCTGCTGCCCCAAGTAGTATATAGACCCCCTGTGTGCTGCCCCCAGTAGTATATAGACCCCTCTGTGAAGCCCCAGTAGTCTATAGCCCCCCTGTGTGCTCCCCCTGTTATATAGCCCCCCTGTGTGCTCCCCCCATTTATATAGACCCCCGATGTGCGCTCCCCCTGTTAAACAGACCCCTGTGTGCTCCCCCTCCCATATAGTATATAACACAATATAACAAACACTTATACTCACCTGGGTCCGGGCGTCTCCTCTTCTCTTCACTCTTGTGGCTGCAGGAAGGGTTTTCCCTGCGATCACAAGAGGCTGCACTCCCCTTGCACTGGCGCCGATGCTCCAGTGATGTCAATGGAGCGCCGGCACCACAAGGACAAAGCTGCCACTTGTGACCGCAGGGAAAACCCTTCCTGCGGCCACAAGAGTGACTGACAAGAAGGGGGCCAATGTCTCCCGCCCTGTCAGTGCTGCTGCTGCATGTAACTGTGAGCGCTCATTACGAGTGCTCATAGTTACAGTTCAGATGGCAGCAGCGAGCGGGGCAGCGGCCCTGTCCAGCGGTCTTGAGCGCAAGAGCGGGGCATGTGGGCCCCCCTGGATATTGGGGGCCCCAAGCGATTGCTTGGGGTGCTTGGTGCCAAAGACCGCCACTGATAGCTTTATCTTTTGCTTGTTGTCTTTGTACCTGAATACAAATGGAGTTACCAATGTTTTCAGGGGGACTTGATGGAGAATATTTATTTTATTGTAAAAGCAGGATCTTTTAGTACCACTTGCTTTATTGCCCATTTGAATTTCTAAAACCAAAAAAATCATGAGTGGGACTTTTCAATCCTCCGATAAAATAATGTGCTCTATAGAATTCAAACTTCGACCATACAATTTCATTATAATAAACTTTATATGTTCAATATATACAGTCTGTAAAAAAAAAAGTGTTTTAAAAAATGTTGTGTTTTTCTTAATATACAGACAATGACTGAAGAAATTTTAGAGGACAGTGGCTACTATAATTTAACTTCAGACAGGTAAGTTTTTTGTGGGAGAAAAATAAAAAAGTATTTATACATCTTGCCTCCTGCCGCCCTATCCTATACTACGATTACAGTATATTTAAAGTGACTCTGTACCCACAATCTGACCCCCCCCAATCCGCCTGTATCTTCAGATAGCTGCTTTTAATCCAAGATCTGTCCTGCGGTCCGTTTGGTCTTTATGGTGTCCCATTAACCTTAATTTCAATGATATTATATCATCATACAAGTTATATCCATACTTGTCCATAGCACTTCTCTGACACACACTTTGGTCAACCATCCACCAATAGAAGAAAAAAAAAGACACCACAATGAAAAAATGCATTATATGTGTTTCATATTTCAGACTTGAACATCTGACCACAAAAAAAAAAAAAAGTTCAGTGTGTTCTAGACTACTCTTAGCAGTCTTAGCCTGTTGTCATCAACACTCTTCCACAAGTGATACGATTTAGAAACCCACTCTCAGAAGATTACCTTAATTGCTCAAACTCCACCCTTAGTGACCCCCTTCTCATCTTATATATATCTTTACTACCTGCACATATAAAGGCACACAAATAGTTTCAGTAAAACATAACGGTGCCTTTTTTATCAATAGTTGCTGCCTTATCCACATGCTATAGACATTTTACATTCCTTGGTATTGACAATAACTGTTGCTCCTGTTTATTCACCTAGTCATGTTAAATAAATCCTAGCTAACCTCTGGGGGCACTAGAACGTGGCAATGGCTCAAAAAGGATAGATGTCTCTTCACTACCTTACAACTCATGTAACCACTATTAGATGTATATGAGGCATATATAGAGAACAACTACACAAAGAAATAAAAAAAATCTTACTTTATTTCACACTTTCCTAAATCATGTAAACAGTTTCATTTGTCATCCCCTTGGTAAGTCTTAGAGAAAAGTAATTATCTCACCCTAATTCATAACAGATATTTATAGTATACAGGATGCATATAGCATACTGTATATAAACTAACTAAACAATGAGTAGGGAGCTACTTAACAAGGACCTGTGTCTCTAAAGGCCCTATTACAGTAAACGATTATCATCTGTATTCGCCCAATATCGGCCGTTACGGACAATAATCCCCTTGTGTAATAGAAGACAACGATCAGCCGACACGAACGATGTCTGCTGATCATTGTCTGTCGTTGTCTTTCATCATGTTGAAAGACAAAGACTAAGATAGCAACGTTCTGCTGCCGACGTCCCGTGTAACAGGAGCGAAGGCAGCAGACCCCCGCAGCTCTTCCCGCTCGCTGCTGACGTGTGTAATAGTGCAAGCAGCGAGCGGGGAACGCCCTTAATGCACTGATCTGCCTCGCCCCTCCTAGTGAATATTGGTGCAGCACTCTGCAATGATGTCATCAGGCGCTCATCACTGCAGAGCACTGGATATATATTTGTGGAGGGGCAGGGCAGATTGGTGCACCAAGGGTATTGATCCCATCCCAGTGTACCAAAAGTGTGCCTAATTTGCATAGTAAATACAGTTCAGATTTCCCAAAAATGCCCATGAGAAAAAAATTACCTTTATCCTTGGCGTCCCATGCTACGGAAACATAACATTTACAACCAAAACACCAGTTAAAGAGATTGTCTACAGTAATTTAAACTCCCAAATATTGTTGCCTCCTGCCCCGCAAACACATATAGATGTCTCAGTGGGGCAGGGGGCTGACTCTGGAGGTCTCAAGCCATCCATGTATTATATAAAAATCCATTAATCTAACTGGAAGTGTATCCCTGGCCAAGCAGATCGACAGCTTCAGTATGAATAAGGTTGTGTTTAACTTTAATGCCTGCTTACTATTATGTTACTGGCATATTTAGAAGAATAGAAATGATATTAGAATCCTTAGTGAGGTTCCCTGGTTCTGCAAAAGTATGACAAAGAATAACTTTTCCTCTTCTTTATCATAGCAAACTTTGAATGTTCCACAACTTGCTATAGAGCTCTCATCTTGTAGCATTGAAATAAAGATGAGCTACATTTAGTAACCTATAGCTTCCTCTATTATCAATCAATCAGCCAAAGTAGATAGCTTACATCTGACAGAGGTCATTGCAAACTTAGTTCTGCCATTTGAGAGGAGCCTGACTATTGAACGCATGGCTTATCCTGTTTACAAAGACACTTAATTATATTTTGTTGTTATCATATCTGTCTTTTTCTAGATACTACTCATTCCCAGTGGGAGTCAAGAACCTTTTAACAATAAAACGATGATGGCTTTCACCTTTACAAGCCTCAATGTTACTGTGTTTTCTCCCAACTGAAATAGTTGGTTAACTTAAAGCTGCTTAACCTATATGAAATAAGATAATAAGGACTAAATAAATCCCGCAGGAAAACTTCTGAACACTTGCAAGTGACTGTATTATCCGACGAGCTGCGCTTGTTATGAGATGCTTTGCATATCGAAATGCTCTATAAATTGAATTCTATATCTTTTATATCTAAATGTAAAGACTTCCTTTATCTCCCTTTAGTCTAGGCCTGCTGTGATAATGTATAATACAGCTTTAATGCAGATTGATGGTATCTGAACATATGTTTTGCACAGAGGGAAGATGCAAATAAAAAATACGTTATTTTGATTGGTAGATGGTATGTTTTTATTTGTATGCTGTGTCATTATTTTCTCGCACATGCCACATGCTCACACATTTTATTTGTGTAATGGCAGCATTAATAGAAAGAGCCATTTTCATAGTAGAAGAGAGGTGGCACTCACCATACATTACCAAAAGTGAAAAACTTTTATTACATGACTGATGCTGGGATGCGGACTAGCGGGGGATGACTGTTTCGCATGCACACCTGCGGCCCGCTTCCTCTCGGCCCCTTCTTACAAAGAGGTACACGAAACATATAGCTGCCAACTCGCTATTTCATTTTAACAGTTATCATCCCATGCAGGTGAAAAAAATCATTACAGTGTTGACATTTACAATGCATCAACAGTGACTACAGCTGTTTTCTTTTACAGTCACAAGAATTGATGCACTGTTTAAAAGAACATGGATACCTGAAGGGGGTCATAGGTCATGCTTTTAAGAAAGCAGTAAAATCGAATCACAAACAATTGATGTAAAAAAATCTAGAGATAAAAAAGGATAAGAGGTCAAAAAATTGTATCTTTTTGTTTTAATTACGTTCCATGGCTGAGTGTATAAGGAACATAATAAATCTCCACTGGCATGTACAAGTGGAGGATGATCAGCTATGCGATAGTTCTAGTTTCCCACCTTTTCATTTCATTGCATAGGTTTAAGAACCTTAGAGATTAGATGGTTCATGGACAATATGGGCCATCTCAAAATAGACCCAATTGATTGAGAAATGCTGTACCACACTGCAACTTCAGGTATGGTATTTACACTATTTGCAGCCAAATGTTTGTGAATACACAGAGATTTGGGATTGACTGTATGGTGAACAAACTTTAATCTCTTGTCAATCTAGATACATTGGGGAACATTTATCAAGGGTATTGTCCCTATTTTTTTAGTGAATATATGGTTATTGTGCCCATTTTCTACACTAAGTTCTAATTATAAACCATTATTTGCTAGGAAATTTATTTTTATATACCTGTCTTGAGTATTCATTTAAAAGTTAGCATATTCTGGGATTTGTGCCCAATTTATCATGTGCACAAATAAAAAAAGAAAAATCACAAAAACTGGTGCAGGTGTACGTCTGGTCAGTAGCAGGGTTTTTTTTGTGATTCCCCCCCCCCCCCCCTCCCCGAGAAATATATGAATATTTGTTAAATCAGTCCTTTTCAGCTGGGTAAAAAACTAACTAATACATAGTAAATGCCCCCCATTGTGTATGCAATTTTGTGTCCTGACAATTTCCTCTATATAGGAGAAATTAGACAATGCCCGAATAGAAGAATAAAAGAGCAGATGGGACAGATTCGTTGTGTCAAATCCGTGGACGGTTTATGGCATTTCAGGAACACCAACAGCCTAACTGGGGCCAGTGGGTGGGGAGGGATATTGAAACCAAGAATAGTTTTATGTATTAGCCTAAAGTATGTCTCCCTCCATCTTGTACTCGGGAATGCCTTACAGACAACGGCCTATCCATTCAAGTTTCTTTTTGGATATCTGGGTCTTTAAATATCAAGGCCCATTTATTAAACAAAAACAAATTTGTACACACCAGATTGGCCACTCTGACCCCAAGTTTGGCATATAAATAAGATAAAGTAGGATTTGCAGGTAAATTATTAAAGGGGTACTCCAGCTAGAGGTAAAAAAAACAGCTGCAAATAGCATTGCTTATCTGTCTGACCCAGTTCTGGAACTACCAAAAATCCATTTGTTTTGGGGGTTGTACTTCCTGATTGAGCAGTTGCTCAGTACTATAAGTTCCAGAATGCAATGCTTTCCCTCAGCTGTTCATCACAGTCCTTCACCCTGCCCATTCCCTGCCCAAAGCTGTTGCAGAACCTCTAGGCTGTGTTCACACATTGCATTTTCGTTGTGTTACTGATTTATTTAATTGCAGTACTTTATCATTTGCAGTCCTGCATCATTTCATTAGGATCAAGCATCTTTTATCTTTAAAATTGAGCCCCACAATAAAGTTTTTTTTGTCCATGTGGGATTGGCAGTGCCAGCTTTGATCCTCTGTACCATTTAGCATAATTAATTTGCAGTAGTGCAACATTTTTGTGAAGACGCTGCAGTACTGCAATGAAACCTCAACATGTGTGAATTTAGCACAATCGGTAAAGTTTCAGCAGCTGCTTCTGTCACTTCCTTATCTGCTCCGGTGTAGGCTGGAGAAACTTGGTCAGAGATGGTGAATTGGTGAGATCCAGCCAAGCCTCCTGTGACATCAGAGATGATGCTTTGACAAGTGAGAGAAGCTGGGGGTCAATACAAAATTTATAGTCCTTCCATTTTCCATTTCCTGTCAGTGGTAAAAAGCCAGAAAAGCCACTAAAGTGAGGACTATTGGTAATAACATTATATTAGAAAGTTATATATTTTGGGCTGATAGTTTCATTTAAATACAATTTTCTCATACTGGAGTACCCCTTTAACTATCCTCAGTCAATTGTGTCATGCATGAGAGGTCCTTCAACCAAGAACATAAGAAGCCAACTAATTGATGACAAGTTAGAAACTGGTTACTTTGAAGAGAATATTTGGTGCAAAATTCACAGAATATAAGCAGCCTGCGTTCCTGGGCATGAAATAAATGGTAAAGGGAGCCTATTCCTGCTTCCCTCTACTTTACAGACATTGAATTGTCTCTCCCCTGAGGAAACTCTGGATGTCTCCAAAGAGAGACATACCTAGAGATTAGCTGAGGTAAATTATATATTTTCCTAACAATTCCAGGTTGCCAATATATCACCCAGTACCAAACTATGTTTAATATCTCAGGGCAAAGCAGTGACAGGGAAGCAGTGGTATAGTTTGTAATGGGTAAAGAAATCTAGAAAAGCTAAGCATCCTAACCAGATGGCACCTGCTAAAATGATAATGGAAGATGACCCCATTCTTTTAGCTCAGAAAATATTCTCTGGAATAACGATGGGTAGATTTAATGATAAATAGACTCTGGTGTCTGCGCCCTATGTAAATTCCCAAATATTTAATGGGTTTAATAGCAATGGTCAGCCCACCCACCTCAGACGGAGGACGTTTTAAATCATGTGCTGGGGAGAGGTCTAGCAGTTCACTTTTCTCCACATTTATTTTAAAACCAGCGTGCTTATCTACAATGTCTAGCATTTGAAAAATGGATGGCAAATCGGTCACTGGCTATGACAAAAAAAAAGTAGCAAATCATCAGCTAAAGCAGTCATCCTTCTCTCTAACTAACTTTGATCCCCTTTATATCACTAACCTCCACCATACGCAAAAAAGGGTTCAATATATTAAATAACAATGGGGAGAACTGCCACATCCCTTTTTCAGGGCATAAGGAGCAGTCTACATTATCTCAACATCAATGGTTAGCAGAGCTAGGAATGGAATGGGAAACAGGGTCGCACCTGATATAACCCGCACCACTATCACCTTTCGTATCATGATCTTCCTTGTATAAATCCTACCTGATTGGCAGTAATCGTGGCAAACTGGTCAGCCCAAAGTCTGGAAACCAACTTAAGATCCAGGTTACTTTGGGAGATCGGGCAGTTGGCACCTGGGGATGTAGGATCTTTCCTTTGTTTGGTTGGGATGATATCTGCCTTCAGATATTTATTAAAGAGTATATTACTTGTGCTGGTCCAAGCACAGCGGCAACAAGCAAAAATGTATGGACACAGCACCCAACTGCGGCCTGGTCGTTTAAGTGATCATTTCACCAGCTGGAACCCAACCAATTAAAACTTCTGACTTGTTGCTGCGAGATGTTACTTTTTTTTTTTTTTTACATCTATAGTTATTCTTTAAGAAGAGAATTGCAGAATAACGTGGACCAGTTAAACAGATATAATAATTAGAGATGGGTTAACTTATCAAAATCTCATGTTCACACGCACCCGAATGACCGGCATAATCCTGCTGCCTGGAGAAGGTGGATGCAGCCAGAGGACTGCCTGGAAAACATGGATACATTTGGCTGTTTTCCAGGCAATTTTATAACTAAAATAAAATAACATAAAAAAACCTTAACCTACGCACACTTTATATTAAACCACTAATGTTCTGACTGAATGCAGTGTAAAATTATGGCTATAAGGGGGGTCAGTATAGAAATCCTACACAATCACCAATTTTTTATGGTTTATTAGAATACTTAAAGCGACTCTGTACCCATAATCGGCCCCCCGCCTCAAACCCCTTGTACCTTCGGATAGCTGCTTTTAATCCAAGATCTGTCCTGGAGTCCGTTTGTCAGGTGATGCAGTTATTGTCCTAAAAAACTTTAAACTTGCAGCCCTGTGCCAAATATGGGTGGCCTGAAGTCTGTGTGGCCAGACCTTGCACTGCCTCTCCGTCTTTCCTCCCCACCCTCCTCATCATTAGAAATGGCCCTGGGCAGTATTTTTCCTATTCATCACTTACAGTATGTGAACACTGCACAGGTGCCTTAACGATCCAGCACTTGTGCAGTATTCAGACAAGTGATGAATAGGAAAAATCCTGCCCAGGGCATTCCTAATGATGCAGAGGGGGGTGAGAAGGGACGGAGAGGCGGTGCAAAGCTTGGGCACAGACACTCTAGGCCACGCCAATGTGACACAGGGCTGCAAGTTAGTTTAAAAGTTGTTTTTTTAGGACAATAACTGCATCACCTACCGAACGGACCCCAGGACAGATCTTGGATTAAAAGCAGCTATCTGAAAGGTACAAGCGGTTTGAAGGGGGGGGGGGGACAGATTGTGAGTACAGAGGCGCTTGAAGTCCTGCTGTAAACTGTGCACAATTTCTTTATTTGGAATACTCTCCCAATATGTTGAATACTAGCTGGATGTGACGGCTTTAATTGTCACTGTGATGGTGATATATTTGCATAATATTTAGAAATACAATATGACACTTGGGAGATTTACTAAACAAAGCATATCAAACTCCTTTTACAAAGAAATGAAATACACCAAGTAGATTGCTTTGAACTCCGCAATTTTGAAAGTGTATCCAGGTGATATAAGGAAGAGAAATGTACCTAACATGTCTTAAGAGTAAGTAGAGTGGAAGCATAGGGTATCCGGGGTGATGAAGCTGCTGATGTCAGCAAATACACATGGGGATGGGTAGCTAAACTAATAATTTCCTACTGAATTGTTAGTAATTATGGCTTCTATATCTTATTAGTGTTAAGTTTTCACAGAGATGTATGTATTTAATTTAAAACTGCTGCTTATTATTCTCCATCTACATAGTTTTTGGGGGCTGTGAATTATTCTGCAGGGGATACATGTTAATATGTCTATGTAGTTTTTGTGACGTAGTTACTCTAGTCATGCCTTTGTGCTACAGTTCTCTTTTATTTATTTTTTTGTTTGTTGAGCTTTTGGATTATTGAATGTAGTTTTATACTTTGATGTGTTTTGTGTGTTCAGTATCTTGATTAGATTTGCACATGTGTAGCATTCCTGTTTTTATACCTTACATTTGCTTAGTCTTTACAGTACTGTATTTAAAAATTGTGCTAATTCTGCCAAATTTATTCGAATGGTGAACATAACCGTCTCGTAAAGTAATGCACTATACAGCTGTACTGGTAACGTTTCAGCTTTAGGAACCATGGGGGAAATTTATCAAACATGGTGTAAAGTGAAACTGGCTTAGTTGCCCCTAGCAACCAATCAGATTCCACCTTTCATTCCTCACAGACTCTTTGGAAAATGAAAGGTGGAATCTGATTGGTTGCTAGGGGCAACTGAACCAGTTTCACTTTACACCATGTTTGATAAAACTCCCCACATGTTTTTGATTGGCCCCATTAGACGAAAAACAAAAATCTGCCAAACTGTACAGCAGGGACATGGACTTCCGGCCCTCTAGTTGTTGCAAAACTACAATTCCCATCATGTCCGGACAGCCGAAATTTAGCTTCGGATGTCTAGGCGTGATTGGAATGGTAATTTGGCAACATCTAGAGGGCTGAAGTTTCCCCATCCCTGCGGAACAGTATGTCTTGAAACCTCTGTTTTATCATCATTGAAATACAGTGAAACTTCTTAAGGACAGCCACCTACTGTATAATTACAGTAAAAATTGTTCTTAAAGGGTGGACCTCTGAAAATAGGCTGGTTTCATATGGGCATATTATGGACAAAAGTCCTGACCTGACTGTGGGTCTAATCACTCTGAAATGACAGGTGTCAGATTGGGTCATTAGACCTGCAGTCAGGCCGAGACTTGCAGCAGTAATAAGAATTAGAGGTGGTCATCCTAAAGAGGTAGTCTTTTGTGGGAGCTTTACAGTACTTGTTTTTTAATCTCACAGTTTTCTCATGCATTTGTTCTTTCTTCATACACAATGAGCAGTGGATGTATAATGTCACTTTTTACACAGATCAATGCATCAGACATAAGTGGCTTCTGGTACCTCTGGGTTATATCTCGGGCATTTATACTAGTAGTGTCTTTTGTTTTTAATTGTATTGTTTCTCTTCTAAAACCTAATTTAACACTTCCCTAATGATCTAGATGCTGGTGTCATGTGCAGTCTGCATGCCAGTTTGATCTGAATTATTTGGCAGGATTCATTTCCTCTTGACTGATCCTGCACGGGCAGTTTAATGACCTCTCCTTCCAAAATCATGCTGACATTTTCTACTCTGGGAATTTAACCAGTGATTGTGTTCTGGACAATATTTTAAATAAAAGTACTGGTAAATGACTGTTTATCCTTATATTATTGTGCTGATTTATGCCATGGTTTACCATTGTTTTTCTTGTAAAAGTAATATTAGATAACTTATTTACAGCAATATTCCATTAATCCATCAATTTTTAATCCAGACCAAAAACAAAAGAGAAAGCAGAGAACTGTTGAGAATATTCACTCTTATTTAAAGTTATGGAGTAATGTTAGTAGATTGTCATGTTTTATTTGGGCTGCCTTCCAAAAGGTTTACTGTTCTTATTAATGTTTTATTTTTACTCTGACAGTCAAATAACCCAGAATATCTACAAATCAGGAATTTTCATTACAAGCCAAAATAACACTTCATAATAGTAAAGATAATATAAAAGATAATCTGTGATTAGTAGGAGGATTCTATTACCCAGAGTACAGTAATGAAACCTATTCTTCATATGTGTTTGCAGTATTCTGATAAATGCTTATACCAGAAGAGTACTTTAAAAGGATATTAAAACGAATATTCCGCCTGGGCATGGGGTTGGGAGGTCAAACAAAAAAATAAAAATAAAACATACCTACATAGCCCAGGTTCCCCACTGCCCTCCCTCAGCTCCCATTTTGTACCATATGATCACCTGATCTTTTCTCTTCTTCCTGCTTCCAAGATGGGTGCTCAGGAGTAGAACTTATTGCCTTCTAGCCAGTCATTGCCGGCAGAATAAGATCGGGGGACTGAAAGAAGGTGACTGGGAGCTACTGGCGAGCAGCAGGGGACTGGGGCTAGGTAAGTATGCATTTTTATTCTATTCCCAGCCACTACGCTAGGGCCAGAATACTCTTTAAAATTCACCTTTATATGCCTTGCCTGCAGCACATAGTTTAGAATTGTACTGCATATGGGTCAATGACTGTTTAGAAAGTGAAACAAGTGATTTTTAGCTCTGTAAGAACCATGGCGCTTTGACCTTTACAAGGATTTATTATGAAATCAATCAACACAGAATTTGGGGCTTAAAAATTAATGGTGTTAAAAGGTTGACATTCGCTTTATATTCTCAGGTGTTCCAGTGGTTCCTATGTTGTGAATCATCTTCTAGCTTAATCCTCACAATAAAAATAAAAGTTTTTAGTACAATAAAAAAAAAAAATTAATATGTGAAAATAGCTTGAGGCAAGGTTATTTAAGGAGATCCAAGCCTTTATCAAGGTCTATGAAACGCGTTGGAGGGTGAGGTGCAGGGGATGTGTTACATGGGGGAATGGGATTCTTATCTGTGGTAATGGACTGAGTTTGTGATTTTTTGTGACAGGCAATTTAGCCACTGGATTGTACCATATTTACACCCAGTACCATATGTTTACAAGTTTATATGCACATTGCACTTTATGGTATATTTATCTAATTATTTGGAATCCCATTCATTACTACATGTCTTGTTTCCCCCTCTGGGGTAATTTAATTTGATTCTGGTTGTACGGTATTTTGGTATGGCCCCCTGCACGCTGTTTTTAAGTGTCCTATGTGTATATGTTGTTTTTATGGGATTGTTTTGGGATTTATGAAATAATAAAGTATCAGTCTTTTGGCTGTATAATTTTGGTCATTTTTTTTCTCTTTTCAATAAGGTTTTTTTTTGTTGGTTGTGTATATATGAGTGGAACCATTATAAGGCGACTATTGGTCAGAGGCCCTAATATACAGTAGGTTTTGAGGCAGCTGCTATAGATGAGAATATGAGAATGTAAGTGTATTATTTCATATACTGTTATTATAATTGATAATAATAAATCTATCAGTATGTGTCCATTTTCTTTTTATTGTATAGATTTTCTCACCTGGTTTTCCTTAGAATCTCATTTGGCTTTCTTGACTTCTCCTTATTCCACATTTTGATTTTAGCAGTATATTTTCTTGATTTGTATGCCTCTGTGTACTCCATTCCACGGCACATCTTGACAACCGCAAAATAAAATATTCAGATGAATGTATCATTATTTCTAAACATCATCATAAAAGCCAAGGAGATATTGAACCAAACAACATTCCTAGTCAATTTGCAGTCTTGTAATGGCTCAGTTACCATTTTTCTGGAAAAAAAAAAATGCATCCGCTATATACTGAATATTGCTTCTACAAGAGAACATATTACGCATTGTAATGCTGTATCCATAGCATTCTCAAAATGGTAAGAGCTCTGGCTAATAAATTTAACATTGATTTTCCAGACATGAGAAACTGTAACCACTGTTCAATGTGAAAAGGTATAAAAGCTAAAATAATCTTGCTATTTAAATAATAGTGGAAAAATGATTAACAGGTTTTCAGTGAAATTGGTAGCTACCTTTTATGTGTTCTATTGACTTTATGTAATTACCTCATTATGTAGCAAAGTTTTCTTAAAGGGAATCTGTAAGTGAACAATGACTGGTTGTTTTATTCAATTATATATGTTAAATATACTTAGTAAAAGATATTCAGTAGTGTTTTCACACCAATAACTTAGCACACATATAAGGCCCTAGAGAGGAATAAGTAGGGTCAGTAGTCATATCACTGTCATCAGAAGCTGGAGGCAGATAGTACAGGATCATGCCATAAACAATAGGTTATAGCTGCATATCACCTCCTCCCTATTCCTGATAATATTAAACATAAAATACAGCATATTCTATAAGTCATTATCTCACCTAGTTCACATTATTATACTATGGGAGTCACGCGCCTTACCATCATTGCATCTCCCTATCCATGGAAACCCTAATTTCTGGATTAGCAGTGTATCTCGCCGCTCATCCGGCCCATCGCATCGGATTCCCGCTGGGATATAGCCTATGGTTATGGCTGTATCCCAGTTTTCCAGGCGGTCCTCCCGCTGTATCTACCCTCTCCACAAAGCGGGCAGACAGCGGGAATCATTTCCGAGAGTTCGGGTTCGTACGAACCCGAACCAAAGCAGGTTCGGACCATCCCTAGTTCACATCATGATTTTACCATATATAAGACATCATACTGCATACATCAGCATCCTGTCAAAATGGGATGCTGACATATACCAACATGTTACAATTATTGGCTATGTTTTGTCCATTTCCCACACGTGTACATTTATTTTGTCGGACTCAAAATCATGATCTACTGCATTTTCTAAGTTCTGCTTGATATTATTTTCCAATATCAGAAGTGAGACACGTGATGTGCTTGATCAAGCACATCATGCATCATCATGTTTCCCAGGAAGCAATGCACCTAGGATTTCATTGCATTGAGTGATTTTACCGACAGCCGACCAGTGTTTGGCTGGTCTCCCGGGGGTCAGTGATCTGTTTCCTGTATGGCTCTACTAGGCATTTCTCCCACCTAACCAGAATCCTGCTCCACACTGATGAGGGGCAACACCCCAAAACAGCTGTCTGTGGATGGACACCTGTCCTTGGTTTTTCCCTTGTCATTACATTGATTTATAGGGCCACTTAATACGGTGGTTTAGTGGTTTCCCTACAGGAGCCACCCCTTGGCTTGGCCCTTCCTGGGGGGATATCTGGCTAGTCCTTTGTTTCATGACTCTTAAATGGAGCTCCATCCCTTGTCTTTTTTTCATATTTATGTTTCTAAGGGGGGCAATGCACCTAGGATTTCACTGCATTGAGCGCTTTAACCAGCAGCCGGCAGTGTTATCTTTGGCTGGTCTCTCTGAGATCAGTGGTCTGTTTCTCTTACATATTCTTGAGAGTTATATATATAACATACTAAGTAATAAAGCACATGCACATAAAAGTGGAGCCAAACTTGTATATATAAAAGAATTGGAAGTTTATACATTGTGCATACATTTAATACTCATATGCCAACTTGTGTTGTTTCCTGTTTAATGATCTCTTTGGTACATGACACTGTAACCAGCAAACAGCAAATAAACTGAACTTGGGCAAGATTTGCTGCTTTTATCTGCAGCCAATTATTTTTAACAGCAGTATATATACAACTCTCCCCAGAAAAAAAAACACAAAAAAAAACAAAACAAAAAAAATCTTCTAGTTCCGATTGAAAACATTACAAAGTCAGACCTCATTAGTAGTCTAGCTAATAATTTTTTTTATTTGAGTAGTCTCCTTAGCATTTTGCTTTGATTTTTTTCAGATACAGGGAAATTACAATGAAAACTAAAAAATGCCAACTAAAAAATGAAAACTATAAAAACAGAATAAAAGTTTAAAAAAAAAGTGATTATGAAAGGAATACCGTACATGATAAACCACCCATTCTCCATAATGTGTAAACTCTCCTCACTGGCACAATTTATTTTTCAATATTTTGGCTCTGTTCATCTGTCTTCAGTTTCATACTGCCCAAAGTATGGGCAGCATGCAATAGCAACAAGCTCACCAAGTTAGAAGATGTGGATGAAGAATAGAGGCAGAGTCAATTTATAACTTTGTTTCCTTTCGATTCAGAGGAAGGGCAGACACCCATAACACCACTTTACCCTAAAAAGGAAATATTTCCCTCCCACTCCAAATTGGCGACTGAATGAGCTCAGATTTTGGAATAAAGTCAAGGAGGCTGCTCTTCCTGACAGGTCCCTACAAATTTGTGCGTAGAAAACAGAGGTTTAAGGGGCAATAGTGGAGAACCACCTTCTTGACTTTAAAGCAAGTCCTGGTGCATCTTTAGGGCTCGTTCCCACTGAGCAAAAGCAGCTGAATTTCTGCGCTGAATCAGCGCTGAAATTTCAGCCGTTAAAATAGGTGCAGAGCTAATTTCCATTGTGTTGAATGGAAATTCTGCTCTGCAGTTCACACAGTGGAATTTCCGCACTGAACTAATCCGCTTTCCGCCAGAAGAATGAACATGTTCATTCTTCCGCTAGCGGAAGCCTATACAAATCAATGAGGCTCTGATTTTCTGTTTCAGCGCGGATTCAGCGCGGATTCAGCGCGGAATACATGCGTAATACAAGCGGAAATTACTCGCTGAATCAGCGCGGAAATGGGGAAAAGGGGGGGGGGGGAGGATTCTAGTATATGTTCTGGTATAGTCTAGTTTACTCACCAAATACTCGCTGAATTTCAGAGCTGAATGCATGCGGATTCAGCGCGGATTCCTCGAGTATTCCGCGCTGAATTTGTCAAGAGCTGATTACGAGCTGAACACTTTCCTAGCAGAATACGCAGGGATTCTGCTTGCATTCTGCTTATATTCTGCTCGGAATTCAGCGTCAGTTGATTTCAGGCGGAAATATTTCCTTGCGTAATCCGCTCCTTTTGCTCTGTGTGAACGTAGCCTTAAAGGGAATCTGTCACTAGGTTTGTGCCACCTTAAATTACAACAGCATAAACTAGTGACAGAAATGCTGAACAGGTCGTATTACTTACATCATTCTATTCAGCCATTTTCCTAATATACAGGAAAATAGGATTCTTGCCACACCTTGCCTCCCCTCGCCCTCCAGCTGCTGATCGACAGGTGACTGCCTATACACAGCATGGATAGATAACTGCCAATCAGCAGTTGGTGGGTGGATTTTCTGCTTCTCATGAATATCCAGGACTACTGGGCTTATGCACATAGTGAAAAGGACTACTTATTGTACAGGTTATTCAGGAGGATATCTCTGGATCAGCAGCACAGAACAATGTGAGACATCATTCTGTTCAGCTTCTCTGTCACTTGTTTATGCTACCCTTAGATAGGACATAAATCTACTGAAAGAGTCTCTTTAAAGTGTACCTGTCAGTAAGGAAAACTTTTGGCATGTCATAGAGACATGTCAAAAGTTTCGATCCGTGACAGTTTTGGAGTTTGAGTTAGGGTATGTTCACACTGAGTAAACGTGGCGGAATTCCGCAGCGGAGCTCTCTGTCATGGAATCCCGCCTGCCTCAGTGTGACGCTGTTTCTCTATGGGACGGCTTGCGCAGCTCCACTCTTCTCCACTCTCCGCTCAAAGAATTAACATGTCCCATAGAGAAACAGTGTCACACTGAGGCAGGCTGGATTCCGCAGCAGAGAGCTTTGCCGTAGAGTTCCGCCACATTTGCTTCATTGTGAACACACCCTTAGAGTAATCTTAAAACCAGACAGGCATAAGTTTGTATTTTCTGTTTTGTTTTCTGTTTCCTATAACCTTAAAAAATAAAACTGCCTGCGCTCAGTTAAACCAACTTTTGGTGTGGACTGCAACCTGTGTGTGCCTGCTACACAATGCCTGTCTTCCCCAGGAGACAACTGCCCCACTACCTAATCCCTTGGGCCATGTGCACACTATGTATAACACCAGGTGTTCTATGACCCGGCCGGATCACAGAACGGCCGGTGTTACTAAAGATCACCAGTACTGGCCAGGTGATCTTCATTTCTGCTGAATACGGATGGGGGCGCACCAGTGCGCCTGCATTTGAATTTACTGCTGCACACAATGGAGTGTGCGGTCGAAGCTCCATTGTGTGAACTGCCATGTTCTGTGCAGCTGCTACTTAATGAATAGCGACCGCAGAAAACTGACATGTCAGACTTTTGTGCGGCTGGATGGAATCCCGGCCGCAGCGTTTACTATGTATACCTGGTCCGGCTGAGATTCCATTCATTCACATTTAGCGTATGTGTTGTATAAATCACGGCTGTTGTGTGAACATGGCCTTATAATGTATAGGTTCAATAAAAGCAGAACCAATGCAAAACTTTAGGTACTCCACTTGTGTGAACCATTCAGAGCAGGAATCATTTACCAACACACTCTGGGTATAATTTTTTAACCAGTTTGCAATCCAGTTACAAAATATACATTTTTTTTTTTTACCAACAGTGCAGAGGGGACTCAACAAAGGCATATTCATACACCTGTGTAGTGCCCCCCCCCCCACCACCAATGCAGTATATATTGAGAGGCATGAAGCAGCTTCAATTCTGCTAAAAAATACTTCTTTTACAAATGCCTCTTCGACAGTCACTATGGCACAACATCTATATCATAAAAATGAAAGTCTGTCTGTCTGTCCCATATAGACTTCCAAATGCCTGAACCGTTTGACCCCAAATTTGGCACACAGATACATTGGGTGCCCGGGAAGGTTAAAGCGAAGGTCCCATCCCCGCCAAATGTACAGGAGGGGAGGGGGAAGACCGCCCCATGGAAATGTATGGGAAAATGTCCACACTGCACACACAGGTGACATAATTAGCTGCAGCTATGCCCAGCAGTAAACGGCAGCTGGGAGCCTTAGCAACCAATAGGATTACTACTTTCATTTTCACAGGGAGCTAGAATCTGAATGGTTGCTACGGCCAGCTGCCTCACAACAGATCCACATAAATAACTGTTAGACCCCCTACTCCATCTATACAGTACATGTATATACAGGGCACTACAGGTAAACAGAACCCCCTACTCCAACTATACAGTATACATGTATACAGGGCAGTATTACCCTGCTGCTGCCCTAAGCACTAAACCTGAGGATGCCCCATCCTCACTCACCAATTAACATCATGATAGATTGGTAGGTAATAACACCACATTTAACACCGCCATATCAGACCTGACCAATACCGCCATACCAGACCTGACCAATACTGCCACACTGTGACTGGATATCACTGCCAGACCATGACCGATACCACCACACTGTGACTGGATAACACTGCCATACCAGACCTGACCAATACCGCCACACTGTGACTGGATAACACTGCCATACCAGACCTGACCAATACCGCCACACTGTGACTGGATAACACTGCCATACCACACCTGACCAATACCGCCACACTATGACTGGATAACACCGCTATACCAGACCTGACCAATACCGCCACACTATGACTGGATAACACTGCTATACCAGAAGTGACCAATACCGCCACACTGAGACTGGATAACACCGCCATACCAGACCTGACCAATACTGACACACTGTGACTGGATAACACTGCCATACCAGACCTGACCAATACCGCCATACTGTGACTGGATAACACTGTCATACCAGACCTGACCAATACCGCCATACTGTGACTAGATAACACCGCCAGACCTGACTAATACCGCTATACTGTGACTGGATAACACTGCCATACCAGACCTGACCAATACTACCATACTGTGACTGGATAACACTGCCATACCAGACCTGACCAATACCGCCATACTGTGACCGGATAACACCGCCAGACCTGACTAATACCGCTATACTGTGACTGGATAACACTGCCATACCAGACCTGACCAATACCACCATACTGTGACTGGATAACACTGCCATACCAGCCCTGACCATTACCACCATACTGTGACTGGATAACACTGCCATACCACACCTGACTAATACCGCCATACTGTGACTAGATAACACTGTCATACCAGACCTGACCAATACCGCCATACTGTGACTGGATAACACTGCCACACCAGACCTGACCAATACTACCATACCCCCCCTTCGATAGGACACTAGATTTTCTGGCAAGTCTGAACAGGAGGTGGAAGACTAGAAAATAAAAAAAATTAAAAAGTTGTTTCCTTCCCCCTGCTCCCTGGTGCTGCCCCCATGCAAGGTGCTGCCCTAGGCAGACCACGAGTGGCTAATGGTAAACACGACCCTGCAGGTATACAGGACACTACAGGTATACAGGACCCCAAAACTATACACTACAGGTAAACAGGGCCTCCACCAGCTATATACTACAGGTATACAGGACCCCAAACTATACCCTACAGGTATACAGGACCTCCACCAACTCTATACTACAGGTATACAGGACCTCCACCGACTATATACTACAGGTATACAGGACCCAAAACTATACACTACAGGTATACAGGAACTCCACCAACTATATACTACAGGTATACAGGACCCCAAAGCTATACACTATAGGTATATAGGACCTCCACCAACTCTATACTACAGGTATACAGCACCTCCACCAACTCTATACTACAGGTATACAGGACCCTCAAACTATACAGTACAGGTATACAGGACACCTGAACTATATACTATAGAACACTACAGGTATACAGGACCCCAAAACTATACACTACAGCTATACAGGACCCCAAAAGTATACACTACAGGTATACAGGACCTCCATCAACTATATACTACAGGTATACAGGACACCAAACTATACACTACAGGTATACAGGACCCCAAAACTATACACTACAGGTATACAGCACCCCCACCAACTCTATACTACAGGTATACAGGACCCCAAAACTCTACACTACAGGTATACAGGAACTCCACCAACTATATACAAGTATACAGGACCCTCAAACTATACACTACAGGTATACAGGACCCCCAAACTATATACTTAAGGTATACAAGATCTCCACCAACTCTATACTACAGGTATACAGGACCCCAAACTATACACTACAGGTATACAGGACCCTAAAACTATACACTACAGGTATACAGGATCTCCAACAACTATATACTACAGGTATACAGGACATCCACCAACTATACACTACAGGTATACAGGTATATAGAACCTCCATCAACTATATACTACAGGTACACAGGACCCCCAAACTATAGACTACAGGTATCCAGGACCCCCAAACTATATACTACAGGTATACAGCACCTCCACCAACTATACACTACAGGTATCCAGGACCCTTAAACTATAAACTACAGGTATAGAAGACCTCCATCAACTATACATTACAGGTATACAGCACCTTCACCAACTATATATTTCAGGTATACAGGACCCCCAACTATACAGTACAGATATACAGGACCTCTACCAGCTATACACTGCAGGTATACAGTCCAAACTATACAGTACAGATATATAGCCCCCCCCCCAATTATACACTACTGGTATACAGGACCTCCCTCAACTATACACTACAGGTATACAGCCCCACCCCAACTGCACACGACAGGTATACAGGACCCCCTCAACTATACACTACAGGTATACAGCCCCCCCAACTATACACTACAGGTATACAGGATGGATGTTTGAAGTTTTTAGTTTATTTCTAATGTGCATAAGCTACAATTTACATAAACAGTGCAGAACCGTCGGGTTTATAGGGGCATATAGGGCTACTGGCGATTTCCCCTAAACGAAAAAAACAAGGACATCTGGTACATTTTCTAGTGTACTGTATTAGAACATATTGCACTCACAAACTTTATATATTACATATGTCAGGCACACACTCCACATATCAGACACATGGGCGGACATTTATTTATTAAGTCTGGCGTTTTTTGCGCTGGGCTAAAAAATTTGTGTAGTTCTGCAGCGCGTCTCTGCATAAATCCCACGTGCACAGAGCCTCTCTGTTCGCACACAGTGAACTGTACTCCAGCTCAGAACTAGCGTAGGTTTCACTGACATTTTTCAGGCGGAAAAAGTTTAAATACAGTGCACACAGAGGCAGTGCCCCTTCATATGCACCCCCTTTCCATCCCCACATCTGGAGCAAGCCCTACAAAAGGGTCCAATGCAAATAAAATATAAATATATGCACACTGGGCCCCTTTACAGCACAAAATAGTGTCTACGCCATGTAATACATGTCCCCTATGCTGTACAGACCACTGACATGCTAGATGCATACATGTGGCTCATATGTTAGAAACATGCATTACACCCATTGCTCCAATACCACACACAAGCGGAACACACTTCTCACACAGTCTTAGTAAGTTACCCCTAAATCTTTGCCAGTGGATTCATCAGTGGTTATTTCCCACATCATAATAGCAGCTTGCATAGCAATTGCCAAAAAAATGGAGTGATATATGGACTCTATCCTTATGTGAAGTAATAAACGCAGTCTCTCACTCAAACCCAATGGAATTACTATATTCATATAGATTTCCTGGTCCAGAACTATGCACGTCTTTCTGGTTACCTTGGACATGATTTAAAGCCATGTCTTCCTCATGAGAATTATTAGTCAGATTTATTGAAACTAATTTTTTCTTTCGGTTAATATTTCATTGTAAGGTCACCATTGTGAAGGTTCTGAGCACATACCATCTGTTGTTGAAATTCTCAGATATACCTATTGTCTGGTCCTGTGCAGCTTCGATACAGTTTAATGTATTGTTCTTACACTAATTTGAATTGGCTAAAGCTAAATCTTTTAAAATTTTTCTTCTTCATGCATTATGTATACCAGTGAATGCCAATTCTAAAAGTTAGTATATACAGTTTATAGTATATTTTACTAATGACTTAGGCCATGTTTATTCAATTCCCTCTTGTCATGCCAAACTGGGGAAAGCACATCATTTATTACAAATGTATTATGTTATTGTACAGTATGCATTTACTTAGAACTTTTATGACCAAGGAAATATAAAGCTAAGGACAGCCATAAGCTTGATGCATTATTGTCACTTTAAAAAAAATTGGTTTGGGTCTGGGTGGTCTGCGACATGAGTGAGAGTAATGTTCTGTAACCATCTGGCTAATATTGTGTAGGTGCCTCTTCTGCTGCCAAAATGGCCCTGACCCATAGAGGCATAAACATTGTAAGACCTTTGAAGGAATCCTGGGGTATCTGGCACCAAGATGTTAACAGCAGATCATAATAATTCTCAATAGCCACAGCAGTGCCGATTAGTATAGGCCCCTTGTCTGGTGCCCCAGTAGTATAGACAGTGCTCCATGGTGTAGAAGTATCAAAAAGAAGAATACAAACAAAGGTAAATTGGACAGAGGCTGGCCCGGCCTGGAAACATGTTGTGCTTTTAACCTTTTATGTATTTTATTGTTATGCTAATTAAGGTGTGCTCACTCACCGGTGTTTGGGATCAAGTGGATTGTAGGTGTGCTGCCCCAGTAGTATACAGCCCTTGTTTGCTGCCCCAGTAGTATAGTCCCCTTGTGTGCTGCCACAGTAGTATAGACCCCTTGTGTTCTGCCCCAGTAGTATAGACCCCTTTGTGTGCTGCCCCAGTAATATAGACCCCTAGTGTGCTGCTTTAGTAGTACAAACCTCTTTGTGTGCTGCCCCAGTAGTATAGACCGCTTTGTGTGCTGCCCCAGTAGTATAGACTCCTTGTGTACTGCCCCAATAGTATATACCCCTTGTGTACTCCCTCAGTAGTATAAACCCCTAGTGCACTTCCCAGTAGAATATACCCCTTGTGTACCCCTTCATTAGTATAGACCCCTTAGTGCTTCCTCATCAGTATGAGTGCTGCCCCAGTAGTATAGACCCCCTTGTGTGCTTCACCAGTAGTATAGACCCCTTGTGTGCTGCACCAGTAGTATAGACCCCTTGTGTTCTTCCTCAGTAGTGTAGACCTCTTTGTGCACTGCCCAAGTAGTATAAACCCCTTTATGCCTCAGTAGTATAGACCCATTGTGTGCTGCCCTAGTAGTATAGACCCCTTGTTTTCTAACCCCAGTAGAATAGTCTTCTTGTGTGCTGCCCCAATAGTATAGACCCCTTGTTTTGTGCCCCAGTAGTATAGACCCCTTGTGTGCTGCCTCAGTAGTATAGTCCCCTTGTGTGCTGCCCCAGTAGTATAGTCCCTTTGTTTTGTGCCCCAGTAGTATAGAACCCTTTGTGTGCTGCCCCAGTAGAATAGACCCCCTTGTGTGCTTCCCCAGTAGTATAGACCCCTTGTGTGCTGCCCCATTAGTATAGACCTCTTTTTGTGCTACCCCAGTAGTATAGACCCCTTTGTGTGCTGCCCCAGTAGTAGACACCTTGTTTGCTGCCCCAGTAGTATAAACCCCTTGTGCTCCCCCTAGTTGTATATACCCTTTTGTGCTCACTCAGTACTATATACCCCTTGTGTGCTTTCCATTTGTATATACCCCTTGTGTGCTGACCCCATATCCACCTAGTAAGCATCCTCCATAACAAAAAAAACATTTATACTCACTTGATGTCCGCGCATCTCCTCTTCTCTGCAAGCAGCAGTCAAGGGACATCACTTGAGTGCCGGCGTTAGACTAGGGAGAGAGTGGCCTCTTGTGACTGCAGGTAAAACACTGCCTTCAGCCACAAGCGTGACTGACAGGGACAGAGGCAATAGCTCCCACTCTGTCAGTTTTGCTTCTTTTAACTATGAGTGCTCATAGCTAAAGTGCAGGGCGCGACAGGCTGGCTTCCCATTATGCTTCAGCTCTCGTTTTCATGTACCTCCAACAGCAGGCTGCTATGTATTCCACTGTATAGGCATAGAGTGGGACACTTCACCCGTAGGACCACATTGTAGAAAAACTTATGCTGCACAGTTGGCATTTCCTTACTGTATATCTTTCTATAAAATAGTGTAGTCTACTATGTAATTTCATTGCGTACCTTTCTATGCGCCTGGCATCCCATTTTGTACAGTGTCAGACTATTTAAGTTTTGCCTTAATAATATAATATTCACTATATAATGGACAGCATAGTCAGGACTCGGGTGGAATTTAAGTTGAATTTTTTAATTGTTACCTTCACTTTACCTATTATTGTGGTGATAGAGTATATCTTCTGAGGAACCTCTAACAGGAAACCTTTCAGCAGGATTATTTCTCCTGTACATGGCGCTTGTCTTATCTTAGTTTTACTGCTGACAGACTTTTGACAATTTGTCTTGAAAGTTATTTTTGTGTTGATGTGTAGAATTGCTTAGCCGGGTTCTGATTCATGACACCCTGACGCTTCTTGGAAAGGCTGCTTAAGATTTGTTGCTGCGTCTTGTTTAGTTTATTACATGTATAATCAGACCTGGATAGATCACGATTTACTTTAAAACCTCTCCAATGTAATAAGTCATTTCTCCTTGGAATTCAGAGAGCTTTCAGTATTTTCACATTTCCTTATAAACTAAAGTCAAAGACAAACAATTCTGTTACTTGTCATTCTCGCAGGTTCTTATGAGTGTCTGAGCCTTGGTTCACATTTTCCAGGTAGGGCAGTCTTCTCCCCCTTGAAGAAAATAAAAAACCCTGGCTGGAAGAAAAGTCCTAGATTGTCTCTATTCCCGTTTCTATACTTAGGCTTTGTTCACACTACGTATGAGACCGGCCGTTCTGTGACCCCGGCCAGGTCACGGAACAGCCGGTCTCTGGCCGGATCATCTCGGCCGGTACTTAAGTACCGGCCAGATGATATTTCCGGCTGCAGGGCTCTGATGCGGGCACATCAGCGCGCGCCCGCATCAGAGCTTACCATAGCCCACAGTGAAGCGAGTGGCCGGAGCTGCTCGCTTTACTGTGTGAACTGACAGGTCTTCCTGCGGCCAGAATTCACTGAATTCTGGCCGCAGAAAACTGACCTGTCAGTTTTTCCGGCGCCGCACAGATCCCGGCCTGAGCGTATACGATGTGTGTACGCTCCGGCCGGGATCCAATTGCACACAAGGCTATGTCCCACCCCGCAAAACTACGGCCGTAGTTCTGTGGCGAGAACTACGGCCGTAGTTTTACGTAGTGTGAACATACTGTAGCCTTATACTGTAGATATTAATCTACACTGCACAGAGAAATAAGGCATGCCAAGGCTAGCAGAGACTGTTATAGTTACTGGATATTTGTGCATGACTTGGCTTTATACTCTTAATAGTTGTATTTCCCATAAAATATCAATTCTAAAAAATTTTTTTAATTCTTTGTTGTGCTGTGTGTGTGCTATGTGTGTGTTATTCCTCCTGAAAGTTGTAAGGTCCACTCTTAATATCCTTACATTAAATTGTGCAGAGGAGGAGTTGGGGAATGTAAGGCACTGCTACAGCCGCTGAATTGTTACGTCACTTTTCAGAACCTGTAAGCATGCTCATATCACACATCAGGGATGGGAGCAATGGAGTACAGACAGCAGTGCAGGAGCCAGGTACTGTAGGTTAGTGTATAGTATTTTTTTTTTTACTCATCCCCTCCTTGGGTGTTCTGCAACAAAGGATCCTAGCTGGACAACTCCTTTAAGTAGGAAAGCCAACTTGATTATTTTCTCCATATTACTAGTCATTCTTGAGTATTTTCCTTATTTTAGTAGTCATGTTGGTGGTTGTACTCAGTAATGGGCAGTTCCCTCTACATGTGCCCTTATAGATTGGAATGACCTGAGATGGTGGATCCACTGAGACAGCAAAAGCAATGGTTTAAGCCACACCAGGGAGCTAGTATTCAACAGTGGCAGGAAGGACTTGCCGCCACAGGCGACCCCCATGTTGCTACTCTTGTACACTTTTTCAATAGGCAAAATGCACTAAACATCTGCCAGTAATCCTAGGAAGAGGTCAGCACTTGATAGGGTCAGTAGCCAACAATAGCCAATTAATGACACACTGGCCCTTTAAATTTCAACAAGCTGAGATGCATGCGTCCAGGAAGGGTGCCAGGAGAAAGCAGGGGAGTTGGGAATGAGGAAAGGTAGGGGCCCTATTCCACGGGACGATTATCGTTTGCATAATCGTTAACGATAAACGATCGCTATTGTGAAAGACCTGAAATCGTTCATCCATTTACATGGAACGATAATCGGTACTTATGATCGTTCTTGCGGTCGTCTTGTCATTACTACTGCGAATGACCAAACAACATCTTATTCAATGCGAATGATTTGCGAACGAGCAACGATAAAAATAGGTCCAGGCCTTATTAAACGATCAACGATTTCTCGTTCGGTCGTTAATCCTTAACTGCTATTCAACCGAATGATTATCACTTAGATTCGAACGACTTAACGATAATCTGAACGATAATCGTCCCATGGAAGCGAGGAGACTGGGGGCCAACCCTGCACACATGCCGGGGTCCAGAGACCCAGAATGCAGCGCGGACCACAGACAGAGGAGAGAGAAGAGTGGGAGGATGGCTGTGCCCATGACCCAAAGAGCAGGTCAAGGGCGTAACATAAATAGATGGCTGTCAATCACTGATAGGACCGTCCATATGACTACATAGCCTACAATGAGCAAAGATTGGGAGTTAGACCACCATCTGATATTGATTATCTATCTTATTGATAGACCATATTAAAGTCCTGGAAACCCCCCTCCCCCAACCGCCCCTTAATTTCATAGGCAATAAAAGATGTCCATCACAAACCTGATATTTTTCTCCGTGTTGATTTAAAATATTCTCCATTATAATAATGCACTTCATCTCAACATTTTTTAAACTCTAGCTTGTGTGGCCCCCCCACACACACACACCAAACTCCATCCCCCAGTGTGCAGGTTATGTTCTGTGTGCCTGCAAGCATGCTATTTTTATATTTTAAATATATGAGCTGTGGGGGCAGTATAGAGATAATATGGGGGCACTTCCTAGGAGACAGGAAAAGAGGGATGTCCAGCTCCAGGACGCAGCCAGACGAAGCGCCGGACTGGCGTGAAACGGGCCGTCGCTGCATGGCGTACTATGCATGATCTCTCTCCCTTGCTCTGTAATGGACTTTACAGCACGTAAAAAATTTGCTACTGATAACTGGTGAGTGCCCCTTTCCTCCACCTTCTACATATATATTTTCCACCCCAGATCCAGTTGCACATATAACGAAGTTTATTGAAGACACAATTAAAGACACTCCATAGTCTTTGTAACATCTACATGTTTCGGGCTATGCGCCCTTATATGTGGCATGCAATCACTTGTTACACACTCCAATAAAAAGGGTCTCACAGATACCACATGATCACATGACCCATACCCAGGACACATTTAAAACACGAAATGGCCCATGCATCATTGAAATAAATTCATCCATTTTAAACATAGTTACAAAATACATTGGGGACAAAGTGATGTGGTTTATGTCAATACGCATCCAGCATGGGTGCGCACTGGCATATGTACCATAACAATAATCAATAAGTGAGTATAAAGTCCTGCCTCAAATTCAGTCCATTAGGCATTCGGGTAGCAAGAATAAACATCCAATAAGATTCCCGATTCAGGAGTTTTCTTCTGTACGACTCGCCCTTTAAAAGAACGAATTAGGAGACACATCTCTGATATGCATAACTCTGCTGTGAATGTTTCTACCCTATCAGAGATGTGTCTCCTAATCCGTTCTTTTAAAGGGCGAGACGTACAGAAGAAAACTCCTGAATCGGGAATCTTATTGGATGTTTATTCTTGCTACCCGAATGCCTAATAGACTGAATTTGAGGCAGGACTTTATACTCACTTATTGATTATTGTAATGGTACATGTCCTGGGTATGGGTCATGTGATTATGTGGTATCTGTAAGACCCTTTTTATTGAAGTGTGTAACAAGTGATTGTATGCCACGTATAAGGGCGCATAGCCCAAAACATGTAGGTGTTACAAGGACTATGGAGTGTTTTTAATTGTGTCTTCAATAAACTTCGTTATATGAGCAACTGGACATCCCTCTTTTCCTGGTTCCTGAACGGCTATCGCCAAACAGTGTACCGTGCACGGGTCTGAGTTCCTCTGGGAGAAGGGTGAGCTGTTTACCTGTGGTTTTATATTCACTTCCTAGGAGAGGGGTCAGTGTAGAGGCTCTATTACTGTCCTGGGTGCGACAGGAGGGAAGATTTGTGTGGAGGGTGGGGAACAGGTAGAGCAGGTGTGGGACAAGCAGGGGTCCAAAGATGTCTGGTGGAACAAATTGCAGGTGTAATAAAATATTCTAGCAATGTTATTATTGTCCCATTTTTTCACAGCACATATATTATAGTGTGATTAAAGGGGTAGTCTTTGGCCATCAGAAAAACAGCCTCTGGCACCATTAGCAGAGGCTAATCACATGCTGTTATGCTGTGTTTACACGGAGCGATAATTCGCCCAATCGAACGGTTAACGATTTCGAAGTAACAATGTGGTTTTTTTATAACGATCAGCCTTTAGACGGAATGGTATATCGTTCAGAAAAATCATTATTGTGCTCGATTTAAGATCGCTTAAGCCTATCTGACACATAGGGTGAATCGTTGAAAGACTGTTTACACCAAACGATCTGCGAATTTTCAGTTAACGACCAACGATGATTTGAGAACCTGTTGAAAGATCACGATGAATATATTTATCGTTGACTGTGTTTACACAAGCCGATTATCGCTCAAATGCGATTGTTATCGTGAAGATTCAAATGATAATCGTTCCGTGTAAACGCCGCAGTAGTCTGACTAATAATAGCAGCTCATCATCTCTATGTTAAATAAGTATCATTTGCTGTATACCTGTCCTACATAGGCATGCTTACAGTTAAAATTAAATGTCAGGCAAAGAAGAAACCCACATGTTGTGCACAGCTGCATCCTGGCTTCAAAAGTGACCCAAACAAAACTGACTTCCTAATAACCACATGAGTCTATTGCTGGTTTGTAAAATTCATATTACAGATATTCTATTTGTCAGATTACCAGGGAACTGAAGATTTCATCCAAAGGTTTCTCTTAATGTCTTAAAAGAAGATGAGTGAAGATAGGATGCTGGGCCTAACTAGCATAAGAATAGAAGCGGGAAGAAGAGATACACAACTACAAAAGAGGTCAGAGTTTACAGTTTAAGAAAAAGATACCTTACAGGTCCTGAGCGGGCCGCTTCCTTAAATAGCAGAACAGAACTCATTGTGTCTTCTGCAAAATAAAAAGACCATGAATGGTAAAAAGTATTATTAATAGAGATGAGCGAACCTGGAGCATGCTCGAGTCGATCCGAACCCAAGCTTTCAGCATTTGATTAGCGGTGGCTGCTGAAGTTTGATAAAGCCCTAAGGCTATGTGGAAAACATGGATATAGTCATTGGCTGTATCCATGTTTTCCAGACAACCTTAGAGCTTTATCCAACTTCAGCAGCCCCCACTAATCAAATGCCGAACGTTCGGATTTGGATCGACTCGAACCCGGTTCGCTCATCTCTAATTCTTACTTAAAGGGGAACTCCAGGTAGAGGTTATCTCTAATTATTAACCCTTTCATTACTTTCGTAAAAGTTTCGTAATTCTACATTCTAAAAGCAATCGCTATTTATTTTTTTATATTCTACACCTATTATTTTTCTTCTCTTATTAGACACATAGGGCTTTAATATTGTTGCAGCTGCTTACTGAGCTTGCTCCCGTGCCTCTGTCAGTTTCCCAAACCTCCTGTCTCTGCTGGATGTGTTATGTATCTGGTACCTGCCTGCTCAGCAGAGTGCGTGAGACAGGTATAGTGTACAATGGAAATAATAGTTCACTACAATTTGATGAATAGGTTATCATTTCCACTCATTTTATTAGCATGTCAAGACCCTGGATAAGCACCTTCTTGCAGCACCATCACACAGCTATTTATAATGGCTAAAAAAAAATCACAAATATATCCACTATGCAACATGACTGCATGATTAGAGTCACCACGGATTATTGAAAGAAACTGGTGTTATGAATTTACCTGTCCATGCTCCCGCACCACTCCTGTCAATCCCAGGGCTGGCCAGCCAATAGGAGAACAGGAGCTGACATCCCCGTCTTCCCAGTGAGGGAGATTTAAATGGGCCCCCGCCTCTGACAACCTCCCATGATTGCATTTATGGCCCCTCACTACTGTAAAAGAAGAAAACCTGGAATAAATAAAGCACCCCCCACACCTATCATCATTTTACCATAAAACTTTTTTTTTTTTTTTTTTTTTAAATCCACATTAAACACTACAAACAATAAAAAAAAGTGAAAAAGAAGGATCTGATTAAAGGAAAAATAAAACTGAGAAAATACCTATAGATATTTATAGAAAACTTTTTTGGTTCACAGTAATTGTAGACTTATAGGCTTGATGCAATAAATAATGTATGATTATATGAATGAATGAATGAATGATTAATTGTAAGCATTCAAGCATCCATTAAACAAATAAAAAAATTAAAACCTGCAGCCCAACCAAATCCCAACCATACTGTCAATATAAGATTGAGTTTCTCAAGGGTCATAGATAAATATTCCCAACAAGGTATATATACATTATATATATATATTTTTATATATTATAAAATCCTATATGCATGCATAGAGAAAGATGTCACTGGTCATGTCCAAAGACTAGAGCTCAAAATGTATGTCACTAAATTGTAGCTCAAAATAGAAAGACTTTCATATACTGTAGACTTTTATAGGTTATACAGTGATGAGCAGAATAAATTGTATAGAAAAACATCTTTCTATGATTTCATTTCGCACATGCTCAGCCATGGGTGGTACAAATTAGCACTAAATACTACAACCCAAAATGCATGCCCCTTGAGATGAGCGAATTTAACTTACAAAGAAAAGTGCTTCATTTGCTCGGCAGTCGGTTTATGCACCAGCTGCCTTTAAAGAATACCTGTCACCCCCCGTGCCGGGGTGACAGGCTCCCGACCCCCTGTTAGAGCACCCTATACTTACCTAATCGCGCCAGGTCCCACTTCCTGATCCGGTCGGGTCACGGAGATTTCAGCTCCCGAAGCCCGGCGCGCGTGCTCACAGGAGAGTCCGATGCCCATAGAGAATGACGGAGCATCGGACTCCCCATTCATTCTCTACAAGCGTCGGACTCCGCTGTGTGCGCGCGCGCGCCGGGCTTCGGGAGCTGATATCTCTGTGACCCGACCGCATCAGGAAGCGGGACCCGATGCGATTAGGTGAGTATAGGGCCGGCAGAGGGGGTGACAGGACTTTTTAATCTTCAAACTGTTTCCTGCCGCCTGGTGGCTGGAAAAGCTGGATCCAGTCCTGTGAAACTGGGAGAAGTTTCCCTGGACTGGATCAAGCTTTCCCAGGCACCCAGAGTTGAGCGGCAGGGAGCAGCATGGTGATCAAAGGCAGCCGACTGCAAAGCAAATTAAGCGCATCACCGTTCGTAGTTTAAATTTGCACATCTCTATATGCCACCATGTTGTAGCCTGGTATGCAGAATTACTTGTATAATGGTGCTGGTCATATCCAAACCAATAATCAGTGCAAACTAGCATAAAAACACTAGAGCCCAAAATGCATGCTGCCATATTGTCAATTTCAATAGAGTGTGAACATAGCCTTTCTGTGTTTTCAATCCACTTCCAACTTTGGTTGCAAAATACTAACAAAAATACTGAGAAAAAAAAACTCTGTGTGAATATAGCCTTAAAAATGATACAATAATGAGAAGAAGAAGAAAAAAAGACCTCTATTTTATTTCCATTAGGGGATTTGAACCAGGAAATCAAGTGCTGGTAGGTCACTAGGAAGGTGAGTTACCCCTAGACCACAGCTACAACACATTTGTTGGTAGAGATGCAACTATATCTGAATGTTTATTTCAGACATAAACTGCCTACAGAGGACTGATCTATCAAAGACACTGGCTGACTGCTGAGCGAGCAGGAGGCCAGGCAGCATCGATTATTTATGAAGAGGGAGGAGGGAGTGGTGAGGTGTGCCAGAGTGTGGCACAAACAACTCCTCTTTAATACTTCATTACAGTAGGAGACCTGAGATTGTGCATACTCCATTGCACGGAAAATTACCAAAAGGCACCATGCTCACTGCCAGCTACAACACACTGTCAGCACCTTAGGTAGGGCCTTGCAAAAAAATGTTTTTCCTCATCAATTGGTAAAACCATCTGTCAAAACGAATGACAGCTCTGCACCAAGTAAAGAAACCTTCTCTTGCAATAGGACACCCTGAAAAAGAATGTCAGAGACACTTGAAGTCTCCTTTTTTGGAAATGTCTATTATAATATGAGTAACCCCAAATTCATCTCGTCATTGTGGAAATACATCTGATTTTGTTGAATTTCGTTTTAATTAAAGAAAGTTAAACAAAAAGACAGCTAATTAATTTCATCCGGAAAAAGTTTGACTTCAGGTAAGAAAACACGGAGCTCCGGCTGGAAACAGAAGAGTGTGCAAATGAATTCCGAACGATAAGGCTCTCGAATGACATTTAGTTATCTCACAAATGAAATCAACACAAAAGTTAAATTGCTTCTATGACACTGCATACTAAATTCATGCTTAGAGCAGCGTTCTCAAATTAAATTTATATAATACCTCTCCAGGTTCAAATCACATTCTTCTCCAGCAAACAGTATGCAAAATATCTGCCATCAGCTATTGTATAACTGTGCCCTGATTGCATTATAGCTCAGTTCCTGTAGAAGAACGTTTCTTTTAAGGCTCCATCCACGACAGGTAGGAATTGTAATATAAATCTCCAATTCGTTACATGATCATTTTAAGTATGTGCTGGCACACTGCCATACTATTCCTATAGCTGTGCATCACAAAGTGTGCGGACATTGGGGGACATGCATCATCCGGCGTACTGATGATTTTCGGCGTAAAGTGCCGATATGCGAATTATTTTATTCGCAAATGGCCGATTTGCGAAAACGCCAGACTTAATAAATGTCCCCCATAGTGTATGGAATTTGTGAGTTTGAATTTGAACATGTTTTAACATTTTAACATGTTAAATAGCAGGTGTATCTTTAAAAAAAAAAATGCAGGAGAATACTGCTGTCAATCATCTTCGTCCCGGCAGCCCATAGACTTATAATAGAGCTGCTTAGGATATGGCTGTGGGTTGGGGAGTGATCAGTGGAGATCAAAACTTTTGACATGTCCCTGTGATAAGGGGTCCACCGCCACCATTAAGTAAGGATCTGTATGGCAAAGTAAAAGTTGATGCATGCCAGAGGGCCGACAGCATGCAAAATAGTGGAAAATCTACAAACTTCAGTAGATTCCCAAGTACATATTCAAATTCTTGAAAGTACATTTCGACTAGAGATGAGGATATCGCCCGAACTGTTGCTGTGCAGTCAGTCCAAATAATGAGCCTGTAAGTCAAAATTTAAAACGTGAGAGATACATCAATGTGAACGGTTGTGATCACACGGATAACATGATATTAAAAAATATCAGCATCTATATACTAAATATTAGCATCCATGTAAGTAAATTGAATATCACTTGTAGTGTAATCTTGGAGAAAAATACAGATGGTAACATTTCTTCATCCCAGTACTGAAGTTTTAGGGTTAAGTAAGTTGTATTGTAACATTATAGTTACTTTTGTTGCTACTACTAATAATACTCATTATTGATAGTACAAAAAATTGTGTTAAAAATATATTTTTTTAAGTAATTTTTTTTATTGGCTAACCAAATATTAGATCGGCATGCTTTTAAAGCACAGAGGCCCCTTTATCAGACACGTTTTGTAAACTTCCATAATGGAGGAGCATCTGTGCTCCAAAAGGTATCACTCCACAAATACTGGCTGGCCAAACACCTGCAATAACCCAGCCAGACAATTGTTTGCCTGTTGGTTATCTCTCCTGACTAGCGAAGATTTTTCAGCACGCCCGACCCCTATAGTAGGTTCACTTGTCGGTGAATAATTAGGAGAACTCCACACACAATATACTAATGGTTGAACCAGCTGTGAGATGTCTAAAGAGTCTGGGGACCTGACACAAAAGAAGCTACCATCATATAGATTTTTTTTTGCTAAAACGGTACCACACTTTTTTGTTGTTATATCTTTTTGTTCTGTTTCAGAACTGGGGCAGCAAGGTAATCAACGCTCTATGCTTCTGCAGGAAGTTCATTTTTCGGGTAAAATATTAGAAGGAAATCAGCACTCACCTGGTAACTTCTGTAGCTTGGCGTTTATTCCGTGCACAGGATGCAGGGAGGGAGGAAAGGGAGGTGCAGGAGGTGTTCATTTTTATACCTGATGTTGATGTACCCCTTTACCAATACTATGGATACCGAAAAATCAAAATATAACAGTGCAATAAGAAATTGAGAAAGTATGTGCTCACAGGCCTAGAACCTTTATTGGGGTACACTTATTATTCCATTAATAAAAGCCAAATAACAAAATTGAAGAGCGCTGTTTCTGCTGCCTGACACAGCCTTTCAAATAGGAATACCACTTAACCCTTTAATGACCCAGCCCTAAATGGCCTAAATGACCAGGTTAGTTTTCATTTTTGCAATTGAGTTCTTTTCCTTCTTGCCTTATAAGCGATATCCACAAGGCCATGTAAGGGCTTGATTTTTTTCAGCAACAATTGTACTTTGTAATGACACCTTGTAGTCCACCATAAAATGTACGATGAAACCCAAAAAATATTATTTATGTGGTGTAATTGAAATCAAATAAAAAATTTTAACTTTCTACGCAATGCACCTTAAGGTAAAACTGACAATTTATCTTTATTGTATAGGTCAGTCTGAATATAATGATGTGCATGTTTACATAGCTTTTTTTAACATTACTATCTTTTAACAGCAAAACCTTTTTTTTGCAAATGATTATGATTAAAATTTGCCTATTGTCACTCTTAGAACAGTTGGATTTTTCAACCTATGGGGCTGTTAAGGGAGTCGTTTTTGATCTCTAGTTTTTATTGGTACCATAGTGTGCAGCTGGTACTTTTTGATCACTTTTTATACGTTTTTTCTGATATTTAATGTAACAAAAAAAATAAATAAATAAAATTGGCATTCCTGGCCTTTTTTTCCTCTTTTCATTTATGTTGTACACCGTGCGGGAACAACAATATTATACTTAATAGATCAGACAATTATTATATATAATATTTTTATTAACTTATGTGTTCTATTTATAAAATAGGAAATGGGTGTGATTTACTGATCGGTGACAGGAGTGGCTTCTGTCGCTTACACCTAAATGCTGAGACTGTGTTGTTTACAGAGTAAATGGAGGCCGGTCATTGACGTGAGGATGTGAGGACCTGCCTGCTAATAGCAGCTAGGGATGGTCTGAACCTGCCGAGGTTCGGGTTCGTATGAACCCGAACGCTCAGCATCAGATTCCCGCTGTCTGGCCGCTCTGTGCAGCGGGTGGATACAGCGAGAGGACCGCCTGGAAAACTGGGATACAGCCTATGGTTATGGCTGTATCCCAGTTTTCCAGGCGGTCCTCCCGCTGTATACACAGTCTCCACGGAGCGGGCAGACAGCGGGAATCATTGCCGAGAGTTCGGGTTCGTACAAACCCAAACTGAAGCAGGTTCAGACCATCCTTAATAGCAGCCAATCCTCATCCTCTATGAACCAAGCTAAGCTCCTGCGATTACTTCTTACAGCCCCTTGCAGATAACGGCAGAATTTTATGCCATCCATCGTTAAGGGTAGAGATGAGCGAATTTACAGTGGATTGCACCTGATTATCGATGCAGTCCATATATCAGCGTGCTGCCTTTTAACTGACTGCTGCTTTGTGCCGCTCCTCCCAAGGTGCTACGAAAAGCTGGATCCAGTCCTGGGAAACTGGGAGAAGTTTCCTAGGACTGGATATAGCTTTTCCCAGCAGCCGGGGAAGAGCAGCGTAGAGTTGCAGTGAATTAAACCGCAGCAGGCTGATAAATGGATTGCAGCGATAATGAAGTGCTTCACTTTGTTATTAATGTAAATTCGTTCATCTCCAGTTAAGGGGTTAAAGGAGATTTTCCAGCCAATGACATTTATGGCACATACATGTTCAGCACCTTCTGCTGTACAAAATGATACCCACAGTATGGACTGTGCTGTCAACATGACAGGTTCCTTTTAAGTGTATGCAGCACATATTCATATGCTGTCAGGCTGGCGAGACACGGACAAGACAGTGAGCCCTGAACTTGCCCCAACCAATGTCCCTACCTACTTGCCACGCACGGCCCTAACTGGCCGGGGACAACCATGGAGTCGGTCCCTACACTGAGTAGGTGAACACACAGAACTCAGACAGACAAACAAACAAAATGGAGGAGAGTCAGCTAGCCAAGTCAAAACCAATCGGACAACGCAGTACAAAATCAGAAAGAGAGCAGATAATCGGAGGTCAAGCAAAAGGTCAGAAAACTGGCAGAACAATAGCAAGGGTATTAGGACAGGGGAACCCTGGGAAAGGAGCAGGGGAGCTGGGACTAGTAACAACTAATAGACAGCTCAGAATGCTGGGCTTCCCTACTATTTATACAGGATCAGGAACTCAGTCCAGCAGCTAATTGAACCAGCCCCTGATCCTCCTCACACCTCACCTGCACAGCAGCAGATTAACCCTTAAGCTGCCAAGGCACAACAAGTAAGACGGGTGGGGCTAAACAAACCTCAAATAAACCTGTGTTCAGATAGGATTCTGGAATGCACCAACTCAGCGCCTTCTCGGCCGCACAGCTCGAACCGAGGAGCGCCAGCGCACAGTCCTGACATATGCACCAAGAGAGCAGTATAGAACATATTTTTTTTAGCTACAAACCAAGATGGCCCTAGTGTAGGCTCAACAGGTACTATGGTAGCAAAAAAAGGATAAAAAAGTGTCTTATTGTGACTTTTACACTTTTACTTAATCAATATGGTTATTACCATGTGTTGCAATGTATATTCATCAATTTGTGTATTTCTTTGTTTTTTGGGGACATTTTCTTTATGTAAATGTAATTACTCATACTTTCTATTAGCCAGAATGTCATATCTTTTTGTGTGTGCTGCGATGAAACAAAGAGAGGTATTGTATCGCACTGACCTCTTCTCTGTATGGTACATACAGCTTTGTTTCTCCTTTCCCTTGAGAAATCTGTGGAAGCACAGAATGGATTCGTGAACCATGCTTTTTATAGCAGTTTGGCAGGCTATTACTTTGGCAGTAAACAGAGAGACATTGTTTGATGTGAAATATAGAAAAATGATACAGCATCTGTACGTAAACATGCAACAGCAGGAAACCAAACATCAATCTAGTCCAGGTATGATAACCGGCAGAAACTGCTTCTAACCGGGAAAATCCTGGTGATGTTCTCAACCAAAATCTGGGGCATCACCTGCTTTCCTGGACCTTGGTATATATCTAGTATAGTAAGCCTAACCATACACATCTGAGGGACCAGCTAACAATCTAAGGGCCCATTCACGCTGAGTAAAACAGGCAAAAATTCTGAGCGGAACCCCTGCCGCAGACTCCGCTCGGAATTCCGCCTGCCTCTGTGTGTCAATTTAATGTGTTGTACGCCTCCGCTCTCTGCACTCTCCATTCAAAGAATCGACATGTCAATTACTTGAGCGGAGAGTGGAGGCGTTCTATACATTACATTGAGACAGGCAGGCGGAATTCAGAGCGGAGCCGCGGTGGGGGTTTAACTCAGTGTGAATGGGCCCTTAGGCTGGGATGACGTCACAGTAGGTTAATGTACGTTTCACATTTACATGAAACATGTTCCTAAAAAAACATTTGTAAGTTTATGGACACCACCACATTCTTTTTTAAAATATACACAACCTCTGTCCCTGCCTATTTGCCGGTTTTCTACTAGGCCACAAGCGACAACTGGGCAAGGGTCCCTACATTGCTAAGTGCTGGGGCCGTCAAGGGGCGAGAGAATTCAAAAATTTCGAGCCAAAACAGAAATGTCAGGCCACAATTTAGGGTACAAAAGGGACAACCAGAAAACAGGCCAAGAATCAATACCAAGATAGCAGCAAAGTACAGAATCAGAAACCAAAGGGAATACTGTAAGCCAAGGTCGGGAACACCGTTAGAAGTGAAGAACAAAAACAAAGCCAAAGTCAGGGAACAAGCACAATAAGGAACCCTAGTGTAGCAGGGCAAAACTTAAAACTATCACAGGCACTATCACTATCATTATGACAGATCCAAGAGGTTTTAAAGGGTTTTTTGTTGGTGAAATATATCTATATATATATATATATATATATATATATATATATATATATATATATATATATTTTCTTTTTTTTAAATCAAATGGTGTAAGGAAGATATACAATATGTAAATTATTTTATTTTAAAATCTGAAGTATTCCAGTACTTATCATCTGCTGTATACTCTGCAGAAAGTGGTGTATTCTTTCCAGTCTGACATAGTGCTCTCTGCTGCCATCTCTGTCTGTGACAAGAACTGTCCAAAGCAGGAAAGTTTTTCCATTGGAATTTTCTAGTGCTCATGTACAGAGGTGGCAACAGAGATCACTCTCTCAGACTGGAAAAAATACACCTCTTTCTGCAGGACATACAGCAGCTGATAAGTACTGGAAGACTTCAGATTTTTAAATCAAAGTAAAATATAAATCTGTATCACTTTATGACACTAGTTGATTTGGAAGAATTTTTTTGCTGGAGTACCACTTTAAATGAAGTGCCTGGACGCCAGCCGACTGGTACAGTCTAAAAAAACATAGGGCAGTATTCTAAGTACAAGAGGAACTAGCCTGGATAGGACAAAGCTACCGTAAAGAAGGTCTACGTATCCTATCTCATAGTGCAGGTAACTGGGACAACCCCAGACACTAAGCTAAGCCCAGATAACCATGACTGGGGCTTGTACTACCCTGACAGGACGGGTCACTCGACACTGTAGGGCACAAGGTGGTCAGACACAGTAAAATCACAACTACAAGTAAACTTCTTACTATAAAGTCTCTCTTCAAGTTGCGGCAGATTACACAGCTACACTGGATTGGGGCTCCTTCGACAAACTCTTCTCCTCTGCTCTACTCTCTCTGCGCTACAGCTACCTCTCTTCTACTCTTCTTCTTCAAGTACCTCCCTAGGCACTACAAATTGAAGTATTAAGAGTCTGTACCAAAGATTTATCTATTCTTTAAAAGTGTATTGTACTGCTGAAAGACTGTACAGTAAAGCTGTTCTATATTTCAACACTGGGAGACTGTCATACTTTGTACGGACCAGCATCCATACACACCTTGCCTTATGTTCCCCTTTTTTGTGGGTTGGGGTACCGATAGTCCGGGTGGGTCAGTTGAACACAGCCAGCTACTCAAACAAGCAGGTATCAACATCACACCTGGGCGATGGACAAGCTTAATACCATCTTTGGCTGAGCTGTCATAACATCTCCACCAGATATTCCACCACACATGGTGTATCATGCAGCAGACCATGAAAATAATAACATTTCTCCTAGCATCCCAGTAAGCATAAATATGGCGAAGGGGACACATCATCTGTGGCCCCATCTGGCTTAGGGTCCCAGTCACAACTGCGACCTCTGTGACCCTATGCCACTTATGCCTCTATACTATAGATTCGTCAGAATCAGAACTTTTTTATTTCACTTTCCTTCAATCCAGCATCCTGTCTGATTCAGATCAGAATCCACTTTAAATTATAGATTTTATTTTGTTTGCTCCTTGCAGAGCTAATAATCCAATGATGCCTCCGCATTGCACAAAATGTCCAGGTGGAGCCAAGGTCCTTTCACCCTGTTGTCTGCAAAGGACACTGTGATTAGCCTCCTTTTTACAGTATATTCTCTGAAATAAGGTAAGAGGCCATAAATATTCAGCCGGGGAGGAAGACCTATCATGGTAAAGGTAAACAACAGGTATATGATTGATACAATGAATTACTTTACAAAATATGTGTTTAACGTCAGTTTTCAGGTCAAAGTGTATGTACTTGTCAAAATTTATACAAAAAAAATCAATACTTAGTATTAATAGTAAGAGATGAACGAGTAGTAAAATAAAGTAGACCACGATACTTGACTATTCAATTGAATATCGAATCCAATTAAAGTCTATAGGAGAAAAATGCTTGTTTCTTGGAAACCAAAATTCAACCACTTGGAGGCCACCACAAGTCCACAATGACACCTCAGGAAATGATGCCAACACCTCTGGAATGCAACTTGGACAGCAGGGGAAGAGACAGTAAGCCCTAATGTTGATCCCACCAACTGTCCCTACCTACTTGCCTCAACCGGCCCTAGGCGGCCGTGGACAACCACGATGACGTTTCCTGCGCTGGATATGTGCACACAGAACAAGACAGACAAACCAACACAATGAGAATAGTCAGCAATCCAGGTCACAAGGATCGGGCAGCAAAAGTACAAAATCAGGATCCAATAGGCATAGTAAAAACACAGGCAATATGATCAGGGGCAAGCGGCAAGCAAGAGAGGTCAAAGATACAAAGCAAAGATCAGGAGATGCAAAGAAACAGAACACAAGCAGGCAGAGACAAAGTCAATAACCAGCAATGAGAACACAGACTGGGGTAGTTCTGAGGTAGCCAGGGTTCTGATCCAGAACGTAATTGGACCATCCCCCTGATCTCCAAGCACAGACACCTGAGAACAAAATAGAACACAGAAACAGAACAAATTCAAGAAAATTAGCACCTTCTCGGCCACATAGAAAAAATACATGGATACTTTCTTTCCTTTACAGTAGTATGGACAGAAAGCCACATTTTAAGCAAAAGAAACATTTTTATGCACCCTAAATCACGCTGCCTATGACAACCACAGATGGAATAGGCAAGGGGGAAATCAAACAGCACCCACCGCTAACTGTCATTGTTTGTGTATGTGTGTGAGAAGTGGTCAGACACGTCTCTTTAAATTTGGTTTCTGTTATACACAGAGCGCAAAACGGTGTACCCGATATATGAAGTTTTTTGAATGCCTTAAGGCAACAGACATTCAACTGGTTTATGTTACACACATAATGCAAAACAGTAGTACCAAACATTTTTTATTTCTCCCACTGGCAGTATACAGCTGTATACCCGATGTCTAAAGTTTTGAGCAAATAGATACACTGCAGCCTATTCCTCACAGTGCACTCCAGCACTAATAGCTGTATATCTGTTGTTAAAGCTCTGCTGTCTATAGGATTTTAGCCCTAACAAGGGCTAAAATCACCTAACACCTAACTGTCCCTGCTATACACTGTCTCCCTGTCTAGCTCCAATTAGCATCTGAAAATGAATCTGAAATCCACTATTCTTGTACTGTGGAGGTCACATGCTTTAGCCAGCCAATGAATGTTGATGCTTTTTTTCACTTCCTGTGCGCTCCTATTGCCTGCCCCCCCCCCCCGCATAGTTATTAGTTAAAAGCACCAAGAAAGGTGTGTGTGGGTGTGTGTGTGTGTGGGGGGTGTTTGGGTAAATCAAATTTTAAGTGTTTTTTTCGACGAATACTCGACTTAATGGTATGCATACATAATATGGACAATATGAACAGTACAGAAATAAAAAGGTCTTTTTAAGGACATCTATTTAATATGGAAAACTACTGCAAAGCACTTGCTCAACAGCATATTGTCTACATTGATTTGGATGTTTCCATTAGAAGAAAGCTCTTTATAAATCATTGCAGCTTGTCTCTAGTCCTGCTGATCATATGAGGCTAAATTTGAATTTATAAATGTGTAATGAGTATATTTAGTTTAGAATACTATGTGAAAAAAATATTCTTGCACCAAACAAAATCAAATCAAATGATGGGTCAATGATGGGTCAATAGTTTAGACTCTGCTTGTATCTATGTAGAAAATATAAAGTCTAATTCTAAAAAAGAGGGAAAACTGTTTGCTGAAGCCCCAAGTACAATCCACATGCTGGACGATAAAAATATCTACTCTTAAGTGTAAGAACTCAATCTGTCAACAGCTATTAGCCAAAAGCCAGGGGGAAGATGAGGGAAAGCCTCTCCCTTGGTACTCCATTCAGCAGAGTGGATTCCTAATGGTTTCAGATTATTTATGGCATATTAGTTTCTATTGCAAAATAGTCAGGCATATTAACCATTAGAGCATAGTAAGGCATATTTGCCATTATTGTGATCCTAGCCCAGAAATGAAACAGTGTTGTGCTTCCCATAGAGACTGACTCTTGTCATGCACAACATTACACCAGGTCTTTCTCTTTTACTAAAAATATAATACTAATGTGTATTAATATATCCAAAATATTGTGTATGAATATGATTATTTTAAGTGTGGCACATCTTTGAAAAAACAAGCTCTTAGAGGGCTACTTTTTTTTTTTTTTACAGATTTAAAACTATGGATATATATATATATATATATATATATATACATATATATATATATATATATATATATATATTGGTGCCTTGGATTACAAGCATAATTCGTTCCGGGTCCACGCTTGTAATCCAAATCCACTCTTAAACCAAAGCACATTTTCCCATAAGGAATCATAGAAATGCAGACAATTGGTTGCACACCCCAAAAATATTGAGTTATTATTCTGAACAACATGTAAAACAGATGAAACAAACATTCAGAAACAGCAGAATATGTGATATGATAAGTTACTGTACAGTATTGGAGAGGATGGGAAACACAAGGGCGGACAGAGACTGCAGGGAGCATGAAGGAATGAGCAGGGCAGGTGTGGGCACAGTATAGCAGCACTCTCTGTCCGGGGAGAGAGGGTTTACTGCTATGGACAGATTACCCCCACAGTCCTGTCCCCTGATGCAAGCCCCAGCCTTAAGTGGATCTGCTATGATTTGGAAGGTGAGGGAGACTTCCTGGGTCAGAGTACAGTGCTGTAGAGCACCCTGTTCAGGCCATGCCCCTCCCCCACTTCACCTCCCACCCAGTTCTTGGAGCTCTTAAACCAAAGCAATGCTCTTAAACCAAGTCACAATTTTGAAAAACTGTGAGCTCTTAAACCAAAACGCTCTTAAACCAAGTTACTCTTAAACCAAGGTACCACTGTATGTATATATATGGTTTGAATTTTGCACATCATTTTTTAGGCAACAATCTTGCCTGAGCCTTTGTTTTGAAGTATGCACAACATTTCAACTCTTTATAACAGTCATGTGGCTATAAGAAACCATTAACCATGGCTAGGGTTCAGATAGGGATAATAATATAACAATAATAATAATAATAATAATAATAATAATAATAATAATAATAATAATGAGATTACAATTGTGCACTACACTCTGGTTGGCAGAGTCTAACACTATCCCCTGAGACTTCACCAGACCCTTCCTTAAGATTGGCCAGACTCAGCCACCAGTGACCTGGGTTGGATCTTTAGCGCACAAACATGGAGCAAAGATGCAGGCCACTAGGCTGCAATCTACACAAGTGGTTGTCTAGCTGGGTGAGTAGGAAAGAACATAAGGACAAAATAAACAGCCAGAGGAACAATCAATAACAGAATTAGCAGAAAAAAGGTTACTAGATACAATAACCTACTGTAATGCACTACTGAGAGACAAAAGAAATAAAAAAAATTGCAAGCGCTTATAACTTTACATCTCCACGCTCCTCTAGTGTCCTCCTGCTTTTTCCCCATGCTCTCTCTGCTGCCCGCAGACACCGCTGACACTTCCTAACCCGTCACAGCAGTGACAGCCTGCTAAGCCATCACTGCACAGCTGTCCCATCTCGTTCAGTGATTGAGCTGTCACTTCAGAGACAGGTTCAAAAATAAATCAGAAAGTGCAACAGCAGCCTACAGGTGCAAGGGCTTACCCTACATACTCCCCCCGGCATACACACGATAAAAACCTGCTCTATACATATTAAAAAATAAGGATCTTAGCAAACTATTTGATCAGAGTGTACCATGTCACCAGGTTAAGGTGTCCTCAGAGACATGGTCCTAGTCTAGCATTCTCACACTAGCAATGGCCTCTCCTGGGCTATATAAGCCTACAACTGGGTAGATAGGAGTCAAATCTCTATTTATAACACTTGTGAGACATGGGTGGAGTGCAAGCCAAGAGAAGGTAGCCCCCTCCCCCCACATACAACAGAAAAGGCTGCACAGACATTACTAATGATGTCTGTGCAGCTCCACATGCACTATTATCACGCCATTTATAGGCTCGGTAAGCAAGCGCTGATCAAGCAAATCGGTGCTCACTTACAATGCGAAGTTAATGGGTGTCAAATAAGGCCCTTAAAGATATTTGCAGAGGTCAATGTACAGGGAAGGAGAGTACTGTATATGATCTGTGATGTTACCTCTAGATCCTGTGTTATTTATATATATAGGTGTTACTTTTTATTGCAACCCTACAGAACAGGATATAATCTAAAAGTGGTGTCTGTACTGAAGGAGAAACAAAACTTAAAGCGAATGTACCATAAGGTGCATTCGCTTTAACATGACCCACAGATAGATCGATACCGGCCCAGGGAAGCAAGTACCGCGGTAAATTTTTTTAACCGCGGCCCAGTTCCCGTGTACAGCACCGTTCTATCCACGGGTACCAGGCCGGGGCTGAAGCACTGGAGATGGGTCGGGGCACCCCAAGTGGGAGGAATCCACCACCCCTCTATGACGAGGCTCCATTGATTGTAACGGAGCTTTAAGAAGGTGGTAAGCAAAATATAGATAAAGTCTAGAGAATCCCTAAGTTTCCCAACAATGAACATACTGTAGGTATCTATGTCATATGTGGGGTGTATAACATATGAGCCCAGCAGTGACTGATAGGAGGTCTCTTACTTTAATGGTCTGGCTCATCTTAAAAAGAAAGAAAACAAAGAAAAAAAAGATCAACCTGTCAACAGGTCACATTAAGGCTATGTTCACACTACGTAAAAAACACGGCCATTATTTTGCAAATAACAGCCGTTGTTTGCGCAAATATGGCCGTTGTTATGAAATACGGCCGTGTTTTTTACGTAGTGTGAACCCGGCCTAAGGGTGCAATCACACGTAATTGATACGCAGCGGATTTCTCGCTGCAAATTCGCAGCAAGGTCCACTGCGGATCCCTGCTCTGTATACTGTATGGGCAGACAAACTCGCAGCGGGATGCACATATGCACGCTTTATGTCAGCAGCCTGCCCTGTTAACCACGCCGCCGCCGGAGCATATACTTCACCTGCTCCCCGCTCCGGCTTGCTATGGAATCGGTGCCAAGATTCCTCCCGGAAACCCTGTCCGTGGACTCTGCACCTAGTCCCGTCTGGTATCTCTTTTGATGGGAGGTCTTGTGATTTTATATTTCGTTTTAGTGTTCCTTTTTAACCCCTTAACGACTGCGGATCCGATTACCATTTGCAGCGTCATCCCTGGTGTCTAGTGGGGAGATCGCTCCTCCGGGACGTTGTCCCGGAGGAGCGATCTCCGTTACTGAAGCCGGCCAGAGACCGCTCCAAGATGGCGCCGTCCCCACCTCGGCACTCGTATACTTCTGGCTGCTGCAGCCGGAAGTAAACGAGTGCCTATCTCATAAATCTCTGCAGCATATCTATGCTGCAGAGATCTCTGTGAGAGATCAGTGCACTTATACTAGAAGTCCCCTAGGGGGGCTTCTAGTATAAGTGTAAAATTTTAAAAAAAGTGTTGTTATTAATAAAAAAGCCCCCTCCCCTAATAAAAGTCAGAATCACCCCCCTTTTCCCAGGTTATTAATAAAAGTAAAGAAATAAATAAATAAACATGTTTGCTATTGCCGCATGCGTAATCGCCCGAACTATTAATTAATCACATTCCTGGTCTCGTACGATAAACTGCGTAAGCGCAAAAAAATCCCAAAGTGCAAAATTGTGCATTTTTGGTCGCATTATATCCAGAAAAATGTTAATAAAAAGCGATCAAAAAGTCGTATATGCGCAATCAAGGTACCAATAGAAAAAAACACATCATGGCGCAAGAAATGACACCTCACACAGCCCCATAGACCAAAGGATAAAAGTGCTATAAGCCTGCGAATAGAGCGATTTTAAGGAACATATATTTGTAAACAATGGTTTTAATTTTTTACAGGCCATCACATAATATAAAAGTTATACATGTTACATATCGTTTTAATCGTAACGACTTGTGGAACATATATAACAAGTCAGTTTTACCCCAGGGCGAACGGGGTAAAAACACATTTCCACTAAATACACAAAATGTGTTTTTTTTTTTCAATTTCACCACACATTGAATTTTTTCCTGCTTTTGCAGTGTACTTTATAGTTTATAGTGACAAAGCAAAAGCAGAATCTCAGAAGTCTTTGCTACTTTATTGGAAAGGAAAAACTAAAATATTGCATGGATCTAATTATTCTGACTTTTTAGGCTAGACTCAGACTAGACATGTCAAAAATGTCATTAAATGTCACGTAATGCATGGCGCATGGAGACTGTTGGATTCTTGGTCACCTCTCTTGCCAGGGCTCTTCTCCCCTGATCACTTTGGTTTGGTGGGGTGACCAGCTATAGGCTATGTTCCCACAACTTGAAAAATAGAGAAAAGGTGGGCCATTTTGAAATAAAAAAAAAAGTCTGTTATTGCCGGGATTTAACTGACTGCCATGGCAATGAATTGAAGTCAATGGAAAGACGGATGTCCAATGCACACAATGTATTTACTAACGGACATTATTACCGCGGACGTCAAAATAATGAACATGATCATTATTTTCGGAAGTCTTTTGCAAACAGTGGACGTGTTTTTATTAGTTCACACACAATTTTTCTTTTGTCACCGTTCTTTCTCCGTTTTTACTTTTAAATTCAATGGACTTTTCAATTAAGCCGCATCCAAAGTCCAATTAGTAACCCAAACTACAATAATGTACCAACAGCCGTCATTGCACTAAGGGGAGGCCAGGCTGCTAAATGATGTCTGTTATTTTAGACTCAAAATGACAGACGTCATTTTAAACAGAGCTGAAAAAATGTTGTGTGAACATAGCCATAGAAAGAGGCCTGATTGCTTCCAACATCTTAAAGGGGTACTCCAGCGGGGGGTGGCACTTTTGTACTGGGAGCGGGGGGAGGTGGCCTAGGGAAAAGACATCCACTCACCTCCCCGGTTCCAGCAGCGGGTCCCGCATCGCGACGCTCCAGTGCCCGGTTCCCTGCTCAGCCACTCAGTGAAGGAGGCGGGATCCGTTTCAAGTCCGCTCAGATCCCGCCTCCTGGAACCGGGGAGGTGAGTGGACATCTTTTCCCTAGGCCACCTCCTCCCCACTCCCAGCCCAAAAGTGCCCCCCCCACTGGAGTACCCCTTTAAAGATCATCCAGACAAATGGGAAGCCCCCAGAGCTAAATTTCAAATGTCATAACAAATCATCTGAATACTTACATAAATTTTTTGTATTTTCTCTTTAATAAATTAGCAAAAATTTAATTTCTGTTTTCACATTTCAAGTATTGGGTATTGAATGCAGATTGATGGGAAATAAAATAGTCATTCATTATGAGATTAAGACACAGCAGCTCATTCTAAAGCACTAGTATAGATTCATCCCATAGTGTATTATACATTCACAGAAGCAGTAAAATGAAAGACATTGGATTTTTACAGACCTAAGAAAGAACATTATAGTTACTCATGCATATTGTGATATAGAATTGCATTCAAAAGTCTCCTTAGTCTCCTGAGATTCTAAGTGTTGTTGGAGAAAATAGTTATTCAAGCGCTCTTATAATCCCATGGAAATTGCTATATGATCTTACAGTAGTTCAGCAGATAGAACTGAAATACCTTTTCATTCCGCTCTCTCCAATCTATAACATTCAATATATTGGTATATTTTACATTGTAAATTTAATTTATGCTTGGTAATAATTTAACCAAATCCCCTCAGAATGAGGATACATTCAAGATTACCTATCTTTAGAGAAAATCACTATTTAGGTAGTTGTATATTTATATTATATTACAACTAGTTTGTCCAGAAATGTTCTTAATTTGAATCTGTTGGGCCTTTCCAGTCCTCTCCTGTGATGAATTAAAACAGTGAGTGAAAATGTACAGCTGCAGCCCCCTCCTCCCCTCTCTCTTCTAGATTTCTGAACATTTACCAGAATAGGAACTAATGGCTATGTAAATATAGGGAACGTATGACTTTTACCTAATAAGATGTATTGTATTACAAAGAATAAGATATTCACAAGTTCTATGTATTTATTAGTGATGAACGAACATGCTCGTAAATGTTCCTATGTTCAAACAAACATAACGCTAATTGTTCGTCGATCACTAACAATTTGTTCGATGATCTGAATGGTTATAAAAATCATTTTCAAACATATTCGAACTTGCGAATGTACGCAACTGCGTAATTTACGCTTTACACCTGATAATCTGTACGCATGTGTGGAATTCTAGACTGAAACGTATGCAATCTGTATGCAGCTGTGTACGCAAATAAATGCAAATGAAATGCGTATTCAACTACGTAATTTACGCTTTGCACCTGATAATCTGTATGCATTTGCTTAGACAGAAACGTACGCTTCTACTGTACTTTAGTTATTTGTTTGTGAATGTTCGGCAAACACGAACTGATCGCAATCACTTTTTTTAACGTTCATGTTTGGGATCCGAACTGAACATCGGGATGTCCGCTTATTACTAGTATTTATATGAAATAACCATAAATGTAACACTTTTAACAGGGGATGTGCAGCTAATAAAAAAGCATTTAAATGGCTGCATGAACAATCTAGCCATCGTTCATCAAGCCCTATGACGGCTCTGCAAACAAGTGCCGATCTCAGTGATTGACACTCTCTTTCTCCCTACCATCAGATAGTGTAAAAAGGCCCTAATGTGCATCAGATAGCGCAAAGTAAAAACTAAGGCAGTTCTTCGTGGTGTACGCTTGGGCAAACTTGGCACCAAAATCATCAATCTTTGGCCGGATACCACCTCTTAGTTTTTCTTTCTGGATGGCATTCTTTTTTATTCCCACCTTCCAAGAGCCACAACTTTTTAATTTTGCCATCCATGTAGCTATTTGAATGTTGATGATTATTTCTTTTTGGGGGGCAATCTGTATTTTTGTACTTTTGCACAAGAAAAAATAAATAAATTGTGCCGCCATAGTCTGAGAGCTGTAAATTTTTTGCCGCGCCATGTGGACAGATAAGAACAGGCAAGTTCCTCTACAACAGTGGCCTCTGAAAACACTTTATTGTATTAGTTCAGAGAAATCTCTTGTAATATATTACACTTTCTTGCTGTAGATACCAAGTATTGCTATCTTAATATACAAAGAAAATCTTCTCACTGTAATAGTAGACTTTGTACAAAGGCCCGGCATGTTTCTTTAATCTGTGCTGCTATCAGACTCAGATTAGTGTTTCCATGTGAAAATATGAAACCTTTCCATAACCCTACACTGTTCCTTCCTGTCCACCTTCTAGAATATTTTGTTAGCTTTTGTGAAGCAGAAAAATTTATTTTTATTAAATAGCTTCTATGAAGAGTTCAGTAAATGCTGGAAATGAGTTGTGCTAACACATTCAGACACATGTAAACGCCAATGACTATCTTGATAAAATTCTGATCTTCTAACATAGTTATTTGTGCAGAAGTCTGTTAAATGCGCAGAATTAAATACACCCAGCCATACCAGAACTAAAAAATACCACAATACAATGAGTGATTAACACCTACATATCAGAACTAAAAAAATACCACATACCATGACTAAAACCACCATAGCAGAACTAAAAAATACTACAATACATTGAGTGATTAACACCACAGAACTAAAAAAATACCACAATGCAATGACTGATTAACACCACCATAGCAGAACTATACATTACAGGTATGCAGGACCTCCACCAACTATATACTACAGGTATACAGGACCTCCACTAACCCTGTCAATGTTGTATATAACCAGGCTCAGCATAACACTACCAATGTTATACATAACCAGGCTGTATATAACACTGCCAATGTTGTATATAATCAGGCTGTATTTAACATTGCCAATGTTGTATATAACCAGGCTCAGTATAACACTGCCAATGTTTTTCCAAATATTTTGATTAGATTTTTCAAATTTTATCAATAACAATACAGTTACATATCAAAGGAAGATTTAAATAGGATACAATATAGTAAGTTTGAAAACAATTTAGCTATAAAGAACAATAGAATTTTAAGAACAAAAATGAATGCTCTACAGGATAGAAAGAAATATAGATAAAGAATCTCTATCTTTAATATAATTAAGTAACTCAGTACTCCTAGGGTGCCCTTTGCCTCCCCGTCTGATACCAAACAGTATTACAAAAGTGTTTCATAACAGCTTCCCTCTCCACCTGCGACATAATCTTTATGAGAAAAAAATTCAATTTTTTAATGAAATTTTTTGTGGAAACATCTTTGTTGGGAAGTGGGAGAAGTGTGTCAGAGATCCAGTGGTTTAATAAGCCTTTTAAGGCCAATAACAGAGTAAGATGAATACATTTTGAGGCTATAGGTTTTTCAGAGGGATCGCCATCCCCGGCCACCACAACATGAAAAACATAACTGAGTAGAGTTAGAGGTATGGATTCATTCCATGTATTTTGAATAAAGGTTTGTACTAATTGCCAGTATGTTTGAATTTGAGAACAAGACCAAATACAGTGTAATAAATCTGCGCTAGGTTCTTTACATTTTGGACAATATGTCAAGAAATCATCTGGCATGGTGGAGTAAGAAAAGTTAAAAGCGTAAATTGCCTTATGGAGTAGCCGGAAGTGGATTTCCCTCAATCTCACACTGGGAGTGGCTGCAGTAACATATCGGATGCTATTTAGCAATTTTTGTTCCTGTTCCAAATTATCTGTTTGTATTTCTGCAGACCATTTCCGTAGAAAAGGGGGAGGAGATTTGTGTAAGGAATCAACACATATCCTACGGTATATTTGTGAAAGAGATAAGATGGGAGAAGAATTGGAGCATAGAAAATCTAAATCATTAGTTGTTTCTGCCGTCGCACAAGATTTAACTCTATTAATAGCAAAAGAACACAGTTGTTCAAATAAAACCTGGTGATGGGGAAGGATATCATACATGTCTCTAAATTTTTCCCAAGATAACAACTCTCCCTTATCTGAGTCCAGTAAGTTACTTAAGTGATTTGTTTTTCTTTCCATACCATATAGTCAGGATTGATGTTACCATGTAGAAAAAGGGGATTGTCCCACAATGGGAAAAACTTAGAAAGACTAAATGGGAGTTTACACAATTTTTCTTAAAGCTTTCCATGTGGCGACGGTATCAGTGATAATAACATTGTGTTTTAAATGTGAGGGTAGTTCTGAAATAGAGAAGTGAAGAAGCGAGGCCAAAGGCCAAGGAGAAGAAACAGCAGACTCCAAGGAATAATTAGAAAAGAAAGAAGTACCGTTAATCCAGTCTCTGATGTGTCTGAAAATGGAGGCCAAATTATAGAATCTGATATTAGGTAATTGGGCACCACCTTTATGTTTGGGGAAGCTGAGAGTATCTTATGCTCTTGTTGGTCGTTTTGACCTCCAAATTTGGTAAAGGCTGATCTGAGTCGGGAAATATCTTTATGTTTTAGTAGTAAGGGGATCATTTGTAAGGGATACAATAGTTTAGCAAATGACATCATCTTAATAAGATGAATATGGCCTAAGATTGAAAGGGGTAAATTTTTCCATCTATCAAGTTCTTGTTCTATTTTTTGGAAGATTGGGATATAATTTAATGAGTAGAGAGAAGAAGGGGCATGTCCAATTTGAATTCCTAAATATAAAAGGTGATGTATTGCTATACCTATACCTTCAGGGTAAATATGGGGAGCCAGGTGTGGTATTAAGGGTAACGATTGGCTTTTAGTAATATTAATTTTAAAATTAAGCCAAATGAGCCAAGGTTTTTCAAGATTTTTAAAACACCAGGGATGTGTGATGTGGGATTTTCTAGGAATAATAAGGTGTCATCAGCAAAGCAAGCTATACGTACTTCTTCATTGACTACTTGAATGCCTTTAAATTCAGGTGTGAGGAGAAGAAATCTAATTAAGGGCTCTAATGTAAAATCAAAAAGAAGGGGGGACATTGGGCAACCTTGACTGGTTCCTTTAAGGATTGGGAAAGTGTCAGACAAGAATCCAGGTGTATGAATGCGAGCGGTTGGGTTATTGTATATAGTAGATAAGAGATAAGATCTTTAAAAGGTCCTGTAATGCCATAAGTATGCAATAGAGGAGCCTGTGGAGCCTCACTGAAGAGTCTCAAAACACAGGACTAGCCAGATATCCCTCCGGGAAGGACCCAGGCAAGCGGCAGCTCCACCATATTAAGTGGCCCTATATGTCAGTGTAATGACAAGGGATAAACCAAGGCTAGGTAACCATCCACATACAGCTGTTTCGGGGTGTTGCCCCTCATCAGTGTGGAGCAGGATTCTGGCTAGGTGGGAGCAATGCCTAGTAGAGCCATGAGAGAAACAGATCGCTGATGCCATAAGGAGAGAGGGTCATTTCCATCCATTCCCAGTTAAGATTATCAAATGCCTTTTCGGCGTCTAAAGCAAGCAGTCCTGGTGAATGGTTTTGATTTTCCCTTTACTACTTCCTGTACAGTTAGAACTGTCCTAATATGAGTTATCGCTGAGCGGCCCTTTATAAAGCCAACTTGGTGGCTACTAATCAACTTAGGAAGAAATAAAGCAAGCCGGTCAGCCATAATTTTCGTAAGAATTTTTAAACCTTGATTTATAAGAGAAATGGGGCGATGTGAGGATGGAAGTTGTGGGTCTTTTCCTTGTTTATGCAGTAATCTAATATAAGCCATTTCCCCTGAAGGTAACATGCATTTATTATCTATTATATGTTGATATACTTTTTGGAGAGTTGGAACCAGATCAGTATTTAGAACTTTATATAATTCTCCACTGAAACCATCTGGCCCTGGTGTTTTATTATTATGAAGGTAAGATATTGTTTTAGAGATATCTTCAGGAGAAATGGGGGCATTTAATGATGCCAGAGAAGATTCATCCAATTTGGGAAGATTCAGAGACTGGAGAAACTATTGACCCGCTGAAGGATCTATAAGATTAGAGGAGTAAAGGGATCGGTAAAATTTTTGAAGAATATTAGAAATAGTTTTTAGATCAGAATGTAATAAACCATTATGATTACAGATGAGCGAACCTCGAGCATGCTCGAGTCCATCCGAACCCGAATGTTCGGCATTTGATTAGCGGGGGCTGCTGAACTTGAATAAAGCTCTAAGGTTGTCTGGAAAACATGGATACAGCCAATGACTATATCCATGTTTTCCACATAGCCTTAGGGCTTTATCCAACGTCAGCAGCCACTGCTAATCAAATGCAGAACTTTCGGGTTCAGATGGACTTGAGCATGCTCGAGGTTCATTCATCTCTAATTATAATCTTTCATATTTTTGATATGGGAAATAGGGCGTTTACCCTTTGCTAAATTAGCTAATTCGATTCTAAGTGTTGGAAAAATGGAGCTTGTCTGTTATTAGGGCCATAAACATTATATAAGCTTATATGTCCAGATGGAGTATCCAAAACCATGTGGTGAAATCTCCCTTCTGAGTCTGAGGTTTGAGAAACAATAGAGTGGACAAAATTTCTATGAATAAGAGTTACCACACCACGCTTCCTATTTTGAGCAGGAGATCCAAAGACTTTACCAACCCAAAACCTTTTCATTCAATTCTTCATAATCTGATTCGGACAAATGAGATTCCTGTAATAACGCCACATACTCTCCTAGTCTTCTAAGGTGTTTAAGGATGAGCGCTCTTTTGGAAGGAGAGCGCAAACCTTTCACATTCCAAGAAAAGATTTTCATAAAAGCCAGAAGCGAATGAAGTGAAAAGAGACAGGCACCCCAAGAGCACACAGCAGTAGTAGGGATAAGAAAAATATAGATGAGAGATTCATGTTACAATTAGACCCGAGAGCATAAAAACTGAAAAAAAAACTTACATAATATATATAGAGAGCAGTATAGCAATAATATTGCAATATATCTAAATCTTACGACTAAATAAGCGAAAGAAAGTTGGTATAAGACTTCACTTTTTTCACACAGAAACATACGGAGTATTCGCTGACTCCGAGCGGGCATATAGCCTGGTGAGAAAATAGAAAGCTACAAGAAAAAGAAGAAATAGAAAACAAATAGAAACATGGCAAGAAAACGTAACTTGCTATTATCAATAATACTACATAGCAATATCTCTTCCTATACATTTTCCTATTCAAGCAGGATTTGTACAAGTAAACAAATGCCATGACTAATTTGGTAAAGGAAAACTCTTTCTTTAAGGTGAAACCTTAGGAAGTCATAGTAGAATAGGAGGAGCATAAGTAAAGGGGGAAAATGATGGAATAGTAGAATAGGAGGAGCATAAGTAAAGGGAGAAAATGATGGAATATAAAGGAATAGGAGAGATAAATAAATATCTGAAGTAAGATGATGACTCTTGTTAGACATGTTAGTCAGTATAGTTCATCACTCCATATGTACTGAAGGAGATGCAGGACTATCAAAACGTCGTCTCTTGTTCTTATCCACAGGAGGAGTAGCAAAAGTCGGGTCTCTCAAATTCTCTAGGAGAGTTGAAGCTTCTTCAGGGGTCTGGTATACACTGGTAGATCCATCTGATTTGAAGACTTTTAGAATAGCAGGGAAGAGGAGTGCAAATCTAATTTGCTGATGTACTAGAGCCGTATATATTGGTGCAAATGCTTTTAGTTTTTGAACTACTGTAGCAGAATAGTCATTGAATGTCAGAATTTTGTGACCTCTTATAAGAACTTCAGTCTTCATTTTTCTGAACGCCTGTAAAATAGCAGCTTTATCTGCATAATTAAGATATTTGACTATTACTTGTCTCGGCTTGTTAGTAGTCGCCTTTTTGGAAGGGGTTAGAGTGTTTGCTGGAGGGCCTATACGATGTGCCCTTTCTACTTGACAAGAGCCTTGTAAACCTAGGGTCTGTGGTAATTCTGAGGTACAGATGATGGATAATTGTGACAATGGTATGCTTTCAGGCAGACCTATTATGCGAAGGTTACTCCGTCTTGATCTATTTTCTAGATCATCTGTCTTGTCCCTTAACCCTTTCCCGCACAAGGACGTAACTGTACGTCCTCGCGCGGGTGCAGGCGTTCAGAGCTGGGCCGCGGTGTAGCCCGGTTCCTCACGTCGCCGTGCCCGCTAATAAGGTAATCAGATGCAGCTGTCAAAGATGACAGCTGCATCCGATTACTGGATCCAGCGTTTCCCTGGTGTCTAGTGGGTTAGATCGCTCCTCCAGGACGCTGTCCCGGAGGAGCGATCTCCGTTACTGAAGCCGGCCGGGGACTTCTCCAAGATGGCGCCATCCCCGGCTCGGCACTCGTTTGTTTTCGGCTGCAGCAGCTGAAAGCAAATGAGTGCCGATCTCATTGATCTTTGCTGTATAACTATACAGCAAAGATCTCAATGAGAGATCAAAGTGTATATACTAGAAGTCCCCCAGGGGGGCTTCTAGTATATATGTAAAAAAAATAAATAAAGTGTTGTTGTCAATAAAAAGCCCCCTCCCCTAATAAAAGTCAGAATCACCCCCCTTTTGCCAGGTTATAAATAAAAATAAATAAATAAATAAATAAACATGTTTGCTATCGCCGCGTGCGTAATCGCCCGAACTATTAATTAATCACATTCCTGATCTCGCACAGTAAACGGCGTTAGCGCAAAAATATCCCAAAGTGCAAAATTGCCCATTTTTGGTTGCATCAAATTCAGAAAAATTGTAATAAAAAGCGATCAAAAAGTCGCATATGCGCAATCAAGGTACCGATAGAAATAACACATCATGTCGCAAAAAATGACACCTCACACAGCCCCATAGACCAAAGGATACAAGTGCTATAAGTATGGGAATGGAGCGATTTAAACCCCTTAACAACAAAGGGCATATATTTACGCCCTGTTGCCGTTAAGGACGTTCAGAGCGGGGCCGCGCGACGACCCCGCTCTGAACCGCGGCGGTCCCGGGTGCCGCTTGTAGCCCGGGACCGCATGTATTAGCGGACACGGTCCGATTGCCGTGCCTGCTAATACAGTAATCAGATGCAGCTGTCAAACATGACAGCTGCATCCGATTACCAGACGCAGCTTATCCCTGGTGTCTAGTGGAGGAGATCGCTCCTCCGGGACGTTATCCCGGAGGAGCGATCTCCGTTTCTGAAGCCGGACGGGGACCGCTCCAAGATGGCGCCGTCCCCGGCTCCGCACTCGTTCACTTCCGGCTGCAGCAGCCGGAAGTAAACGAGTGCCTATCTATCTATCGATGCTGCAGAGATCTCTATGAGAAATCAAAGCACTTATACTAGAAGTCCCCTAGGGGGGCTTCTAGTATAAGTGTAAAAGTAAAAAAAAAAGTGTCATTATTAATAAAAAATACCCCTCCCCTAATAAAAGTCAGAATCACCCCCCTTTTCCCAGGTTATAAATAAAAGTAAATAAATAAATAAACATGTTTGCTATCGCCGCGTGCGTAATCTCCCAAACTATTAATTAATCACATTCCTGATCTCGCACGGTAAACTGCGTCAGCGCGAAAAAATCCCAAAGTGCAAAATTGCGCATTTTTGGTTGCATCAAATCCAGAAAAATTGAAATAAAAAGCGATAAAAAAGTCGTATATGCGCAATCAAGGTACCGATAGAAAAAACACATCATGGCGCAAAAAATGACACCTGATACAGCCCCATAGACCAAAGGATAAAAGCGTTATAAGCCTGGGAATGGAGCGATTTTAAGTGACATATATTTGTTGACAATGGTTTGAATTTTTTACAGGCCACCAAATACAATATAAGTTATACATGTTACATATCGTTGTAATCATAACGACTTGAGGAACATATATAACAAGTCAGTTTTACCCCAGGGCGAATGGCGTAAAAATACATTTTCCCCAAATAAACAAAATGCGTTTTTTTTTTCAATTTCACCACACTTTGAATTTTTTTTCTGGTTTCGCAGTGTACTTTATGCAAAAATCCAGCCTGTCATTGCAAAGTACAATTAGTGACGCAAAAAATAAGGGCTCATGTGGGTCTTTAGGTGGAAAAATGAAACTGCTATGGCCTTTTAAGCACAACGAGGAAAAAACGAAAACGCAAAAATCTAAATTGGCTCTGTCTTTAAGGGGTTAAGGAACATATATTTGTTAACAATGGTTTGAATTTTTTATAGGCCATCACATAAAAGAAAAGTTATACATGTTACATATCATTGTAATCGTAACAACTTGAGGAGCATATATAACATGTCAGTTTTTCCATAGGACACACGGCGTAAAAACGACACCCCCCCAAAGAAAAAGTATTGTGTTTTTTTTTTATTTCACTGCGCATATAATTTTTTTCTGGTTTCGCAGCATATTTTATGCAAAAATTCAGCCTGTCATTGCAAAGTACAATTAGTGACGCAAAAAATAAGGGCTCATGTGGGTCTCTAGGTGTAAAAATGCAGGTGCTATGGCCTTTTAAGCACAAGGAGGAAAAAACGAAAATGCAAAAACGAAAATTAGTCTGGTCCTGAAGGGGTTAATGTTGCAGTAAGTTTCTTAGTTGTTTGTAGCTTAGATTTAGTCATGGCTAGTTCATCCTCCGCTAACTCTAGGCGCTCTTCTAATTCATGTATTTGGGAGGTATGGTGAGAAATGTCTCCCTGTAATGTCTCCCTGATAGTGAGGTCATTATAGTGGCTTCCAAGGAAGCAGTAATGTCTGTTATTATTATTTTGGCCACTTCTATGGCCAGTGATTTACAGGAAATAGACTGTCCAGGGATAAAAGATTCAGTGTTGGGGTCTCCTGAGGTGCTGTGCTGCTGTGTGAGGAGACAGCGCCATCTTGGATTTTGTTTTCTCCCTCTGTGGGAGAGGTATAGAGGAAGAGGGGGCTCTGTGTAGCTTCCCAGCGCGCTGCTGTTGTTTCTCCATGTCCCTAACGGGTAAAGGAGTATGTCAGGTGTTCTGGTATTTACCGTGGTAATGGGTAACAGCTGGGACCTGAGTCTATGGCGAGTTACAGTGGGAGCTCCTTCACAGTGTTGCCATCCTGTGCGTGCTGGAACTGGAGGTCCTCTACACTGCCATTGTTGTATATAACCAGGCTGTATATAACACTGCCTATGTTGTATATAACCAGGCTCAGTATAACACTGTTAATGTTGTATACCAGGCTGTCTACTGTATAATACTGCCAATGTTGTATATAACCAGGCTCAGCATAACACTACTAATGTTGTACATAACCAGGCTGTGTACTGTATAACACTGCCAATGTTGCATATAACCAGGCTGTATATAACACTGACAATCTTTGTATATAACCAGGCTGTATATAAAACTGCCAATGTTGTATATAACCAGGCTCTGTATACAGTCTGATCACATGACATCTCAGTTTGGCTATTAGGTATTTAGGATGTTTAAAGTTTTTAGTTTATTTCTAATGTGCCTAAGCTACAATTTACATAAACACTGCAGAATTGTCGGGGTATATAGCGTATAAAGGGATATATAGGGCTCCTGGCGATTTCCACTTAAACAAAAAAAACAAGGGCATAGATTTGCCTCCTGGGCGACCTTGGAACAAATCTAATTAACACAATGACACTTACTGTAAGATAGAGCCATAAATCTCCAGCAAGGTACCTGCTGTGTGTTTCTGGTGCTGCCCCCTGCTGGTCTTCCTCTGTTACTGCTGTGCTGCAAATTGTTTATATATATATATATATATATATATATATATATATATATATATTTATTGAAGAGATATCATAAAGGAGTTTTGATGTGATGTCATTAAGGCCAGAAATGTTGGGGGGTGCACAATGGTGTCCAGTGTGGCCTCAGTGTATTCTCTATGCATTACAATGTAACAGCTGAAACCTTCCAATGACTCCGATGACACTAACTCACTTCACCCTTTATCATTACAGAAATGGTCTACAAGGTGCGACTTGCACTGTGAGCATCACCATCATCCCAACCTCCTACCACCGTCCACCCCCGCCGTTCACTATCCTTCGCCCCCCGCCATCCCCCCACCCCCATCATCCTACTCCCTCCCGCCATCTATCCCCCCACCCTCGCCATTCTACATACCCCCACCATCCTCCTGTCAGTCTCTCCATGATCCTCCCCACCAGCCTCTCTGCCAACCCCCACCAGCCTCTTCAGATTGGGTGTTTTCACTTATACTGAACACCTCAGTAAATCTCATCTCTGTTTTTTTTTATAGTTGAGGATCCAGAACCTTGGTAAGTAAATCTTTATTCTCACTGTACGGTCTAGTTGCACCATTGTTGCTTGAGTGTTCAGATCCTAGCGCCTTTCATTAGTCAGGATTCTCCTATGTCCGGAGTGAGGGCGATTACTATAATCAGCCATCACTGTGGTCGCTAGTGAACCCCCTGCCCATCCTCGCAGCAGTGCCATCTCAGTTCTTTCCTGCGCAATGGTGTCCCTAGCCCCTGTGCAAGGAATTACAGCACAACTCTATTCCAGTGGCTGGGGCTTAACTACAATGCCCAGCACAGCCAGAGGCAGGAAGCATGGTGGCATCGAGAAGTCAGAAAGCTATAATACAGCCCCTAACCCTATATAGCTGCTATAAGGGATTACCAATTCTCATCGTCTTTCCTCTATAACAGGATTAAAGAGTAACTGTCATGTTTTTTTTATTGCAGAAATCAGTAGTATAGGCGATTTTAAGAAACTCTGTAATAGGTTTCATCAGCCAAAAAAGCCTCCTTCTTTACTCAAGAAGCAATCTCCCAGCCTCCCCCCCCTGACTTCTTATCTGTGCATTATCAGGCAAACACGTCTTCATTACAGAGAAGCCAGTGAAGACGTGCTCTGCTCTCTCCATTGTAAGCCTATGAAGGGGGGAGGGGCTGAGGGAGATGAGGGAGCAGGAAGAGGTGACATGAAGGTTAGCTGTTTGTAGACCCTGGGCACCTAAAACGCTAAATTCAGGTGTCAGAAAGGTCAGTGCTTATCTATGAACTTACTGAGAGAAGATTGCAGGGTGTTGTGCTTTGCAGGACTGCTCCGTGCTCAGTCACTCCTACAAGCCCCTCCCCTCTCCATAGCCACATAATGGACACAGAAATCCTGCTTCATTTGATGTGAGGGGGGAGGCTGGGAGATTGCTTTTTCAGTACAGAAGGAAACTCTTTTAGTACATAAAACCTATTACAGAGTTTCTTAAAATCGTTTGTACTATAGATATTTAATGTTTTCAGAAAAATGACCCTGAAATGACAGTTACGCTTTAATGAATCCATGGATGATGACACTGATGAGTTGTGAGTATCAACACCCCCCCCCCCAAAACAAAACAAAACAAACCCACACACATACCACCAGGTATGGTGACAACAAAATGCCCTACCTCATGGGGCCGGGACTTCTAGGTGTCCAGGCTCCGCTACAGTAAACAGCCATGCACTGTGCCTCACTGGTTACTCTATGGAGGTAAATGATGATGCTGTGCATGGCCGCTTAATTTCATATCCTCTATGGCCACTTATTTCCCTGTAACTCATGGCAACTTATATCCTTATACCCCATGGCCACATCTCCTTATACTCCATGGCCACTTATCTCCTTATACCCAATGGCCTCTTATCTCCCTATAATCCATGGCCACTTATCTCCTTATATCCCATGGCCACTTATCTCCTCATACCCCATGGCCACTTAACCTCTTATACCCCATGGTCACTTTCTGTAAAAAATATGGGCAGTTCTTTGTATCACTAGTTGTGGAAGACTTGTCAATAGGTTTCTTATTCTGTTTTCTCCTGCAGATGGCTGTTGTTGGTACCGCCGTACCCTCAGGTTGTCAGGTATGGTGGAGTCTTCCTTGTAAAAGGAAAAAAAAAATCCAACTTTTTTTTTAAATAGATAACCCAATATAGCTGCTATAAGAGATTACTAATCATCATTCTCCTTTTTCCTCTTTAACAGGATTGACAAATCCCAGATTGATGAGAACAACGAACCTGACGAGGCATGGGTATCACCTCCCCGCCCCCTCCCCCATAGTAACATCAATATGCCCTGCCTCATGGATAAGAAATGATAAGGAGATTACAATCCATGAGCTATTTTTCTTTCAAAGAACACCACAAAAAACGGGGCCGGGACTTCTATCATTGTGATAGGTTTCCAGGCTCCAGTACAGTAAACAGTAATGCACTGTGCCTCACTGGGTACTCTATAACCATGGAGGTGAATAATGATGCTGTGCATGGCCGCTTAATTTTCTATACCCCATGGCCCTTATGTCCTTATATCTACTTATATCCTAATACCCCACGGTCACTTATATCTTTATACCCTATAGCCATTTATGTCCTTGTACCCCACAGTCACTTATCTCCTTATACCCCATGGCCACTTATCTCCCTATCTCCCATGGCCACTTATCTCCTTATACCTCAAGGCTGCTTCGTGAAACAAATAGGGGAAGTTCTGTGTATTACTAGTTTCACCTAGGATTTCACTGCATTGAGCGCTTTCACTAGCAGCCGGCAGTGTTATCATTTGGCTGGTCTCCCTGAGATCAGCAATCTCTTTCTCTTATCACTAGTTGTGGAAGACTTGTCAATTTTTTTCTTCTAACTTCTCCTGCAGATGGCTCTCCTTGATCCATTTGGCCCCTCCTGCTTTTAGGTATGGTGGAGTCTTCCTTGAAGAAGGAAAAAAAAATTCCAAACATCGAATATTTTCTGTAAATTCCATTTATGTTATGTTATTCTAACTAGTTCTGTCCTCTACCAGTGGTGGCTGTAAGAAAAAGACTTGGTGCCCCACTTTGGAGCCTATCAGGTAAGATCCTGTACTTTTCTATCAGTCATTATGTGATCCTCTTACATTGGCGATAGAGACTGAGATAATGTTTCCCAGTCTTTATATACAGTAGTTACATATAACATGATGTATGTTTCATATACAATAGGGAGGAGACTGTTTAAGAGAGCTTGAAAAAGAGAGAATGAAGGAGCGTCAAGCCCTGAAAAGGAAGAGGAGGCTGGCTATGTAAGTAGAGATATGCAATACACTAACATACAGGCACATTATAGATCACACCACCACATAAAAATCTTACTGCCCCAATAGGATACACTGATATAAAACCTGTCTGCACTTACTATATACTGTATCTGCACACATTGGCGATAGAGACTGAGATAATGTTTCCCAGTCTTTATATAGTTACATATAACATGATGTATGTTTCATGTACAATAGGGAGGAGACTGATTAAGAGAGCTTGAAAAAGAGAGGATGAAGGAGCGTCATGCCCTAAAAATCAAGAGGAGGCTGGCTATGAAATTAGAGATATGCAATACACTAACATACAGGCACATTATAGATCACACCACCATATAAAAATCTTACTGCCCCAATAGGATACACTGATATAAAACCTGTCTGCACTTACTATATATCTGCACACACAGGTGCCATCTAGTGGTGCCAGTCATGGGGCATATCCTTCTGCACAAAGATGCCACTGTGATTTATGGGCCCCAATCACCAGACTGGGAGGTGCTGCAGCACCTGGCATTGCCACATTGGATGGGGACTGGCGACCTCTGTACAGACTGTACACTGTGCAGAGAGTTCACCTCCTACAATGTGAAATGCTCGCTGGAGAGTTGGTCAGTGCGCTCCTCCCCCAGGGGTCTCTAAGGGCCTCTTCATGTCAGCTTTCTTCTTCTTATTCCTTAGGTTAAGATCTTTCTTCTGCTTTTGCCGCCCAAACATTGTGGACTAAACCGTGAGTATACAAGATCCTTATTGTACTCATTCTACACAATGCCGCCGTTACCTACTGTTCTGAAATGTCAGGGGGAAAACTTCTTGGAACACAGTAATTTAGACAGCGATAGATTTTACTACCCACACAAAAGATGCGATCAGCCGTTGAGCTAGTGTTTTCCTGCTCTTTGGCTGATCGTTGTCACCTTTACGTGCCATGATTATGGGCCCAAAGAGCATTTCTAGCAACACTCCTTTCCGATAGTCGGCCCATGTTCAAAAAAATCTTTTGTCCAGCACACTATCCTAAACTCTATTTGTAGTGGAGGGAACATCTAGAAGACCGGAGAAGAAACAGAGACCTCCACCTATTGCTTAGGCCAGGTTCACACTATGTCAGATCCTCCTCTTCACTAATAGACACAATGAAGCCCAACAGACCCCATTCACTTTAGTAGCGTCCTTCTGGTTTCCACTTCTGTCCAGGATTTTACAGGGGACAAATAATGATGCAGGCAGAGTTTATATGCAAGATAGTTCTACAACAAAGGTGCCGAATGTAGTTTGAACCTCCTCCTATATCCCTGCTGCTGTATAGGGGTGAACCACAATGCTCTACATTTGCCTTTACAGAGTCTTACTTGCGCTGTAAGGCCATGTTCACATGGCGTAAGACATCGGCCATTTCGTGATCCGGCTGGGGCACGCAATGGCCGGTGTTAGGGAAGATCATCCCGGCCAGTACTGCAGTAGCGGCCGGATGATCTTCACTTCTAATTAATTAGGAAGCACGGAAGCATTTCAATTCCCCGCTGCGTCTTCTGCGTCTGCTATTCAATGAATAGCAGACGCAGAAAACTGACATGTCAGTTTTTTGCAGTGCCGCTAGGGATCCCGGCCGGAGTGTATACTATGTGTATACACTCCGGCCGGGATTTCATAAATGGCAGCAACATGTAAGTTCGGTAGTAATCACGGCCGTTGTTGCAAATCGGCAACAACGGCCCTGATTATTACGTAACCTATGTAGTGTAAACATAGCCTAATACTGTGTTGTAATGTGCTGTTCACAATAGATGTATGTAATGTAGAGCACTAAGTGTATGCCTGCAGGGTCACTAGTTCCATTAGAAGCCGCTATACACCTTAGACCATGGGTCTCCAAACTGCGGCCCTCCGGCTTTTGCGAAACCACAACTCCCATCATGCCTGGACAGCTAAAGCTTTGGATTTGGCTGTCCAGGCATGATGGGAAATGTAGTTTTGCAACAGCTGGAGGGCCGCAATTTGGAGACCCATGCCTTAGACTATATAGAGGCAGGAATTAGTAGTGGGGTGGAGACCGTATGGAGTGCTCAGAAGTGGATGCTCTATAATTAAGGTTGGTAATGGTACGTTTACACAGAGAGATTTATCTGACAGATTTTTTTAAGGCAAAGCCAGGAGTGGATTTGAAAAGGGGAGAAATCTCAGTGTTTCCTCGATGACCTGTTCTCCTGTTTATAGTCTGCTCCTGGCTTTGGCTTCAAAGATCTGTCAGATAAATCTCTCTGTGTAAACGCACCATTACCCCCACATATATGCAATTACTGTGTTGTTAGAACTTGTAAAGAGTTTTTACAGCTTATTCAGTTCTAGTCCTAGAATATTCTGAAAGGAATTATTTATTTCTTCGTCTCTATAAAAAGCTATGAGATGTGAACTGTAATAAAAGTATAAAGATATCCTTCACCTCTTTCTTTAACATCATTGTTTGGTGTCTCTCTACTCCAACTCCATACAGCTTTTTTTAAAAAAAGCAGACTTCCATCTGGCATTACCATCTGGAACTAGTTAAACATCTGGCATCACCACCTGGCATCACCACCTGGCATCACTACCTGGCATCACCCCCTGGCATCACCCCCAGGCATCATCCCCAGGCATCTCCCCCAGGCATCACCACCTGAAAAAATAAAACACCTACCATCACCATCTGGGAAAAATAAAAGATCTGGAACATTTATAAGATTTGGTATGACCACCTGGCAGCCTAACCATCAACACCATCGTATTATTTTAACAATAAGGAGAAACACAAAAAAATTTCTCTATATGATTCAAAAAAATAAAGAAGTTGGCAAGCTTCCATTGCTTTACATCTCATCTTTTACATAAACATTGAGGGTATATAATAAAGACACCGATAATTTTTCACACCACAAGTTAGGTGCGTGAGAGGAACAATAAATGATTGGAAAGAAAAAATTATTCTCGATAGATCCACCATGATTCGAACTTGGTGGTAGTATAATATGGACACTTAGGGGGACATTTATCAAGGCTGGCATAAATCTTGATATATTAGGCGTAGGAGGAGGCCACGCTAGCTCGCCTGCCTTGTTGCGTCCCCCTACAAACCCATCTGCCCGACCATTACCACCATCTGGCCAGTGGGGGTTACGGCTGGAGTACGCCAGGGAGAAGGTAAGAATCTGCCCCTTCTTCCTAAGGGTCGCATCCTTAATAATTCTCCCACTTAGAGCCAACATTAAGATAATTTGTAACTCCCATCTGGGACATACAGTGATGAGTGTAAAAATTTTGTACTTATTTGGGAGCATTCACATAATCTTATGTATTGCACAGATTCGTTGTTCCTTGTACATGATGTAACAACTATAAAATTATAAAATCAGCGCTGCAATGCTAAGATTGTTTTATATAAACTTTTTGTTTAAGCTCAAATAAAAAGATGTTAAAAATAACAATAACAAGGGGGAGACAACTACAATACACACAGACAAAGAAAGGAAACAAAAGGTAAAGGGGAATCATCCTATCAGGTAGAGCTCATAGAAGGAGTCTCAGGGAGACCAAATTTTCTGGAATTTTTCCATCCTGGGAGTCTGACAAGTACTCCAACCTACCGATCTCTTGAAATCAATTGATCAGCTCTACTGGAGAGGGAATAAATCTTTGTTTCCAGTATTTTTTTTTTTTTTTTTTTCAAACTTAATTTTATTGTTTGGAAATAATGTCACAGGTGAACAACCGCAATACAGGGGCTGTATGCAGACAGCCGTTCGTAAAAGAAAATGTCTAACAAATCACCTTACGGTGAATAAGCGGTGTCAACGAACACGTTATATAAAAGACAAAAGTAACACCCCCCCTCCCCCCACCCAACTCCCCCTCCCCCCCTACACACAGCTCCCCCCCACCCCACCCAGACTCGTGGATAATGAGGTCCAGCAGGAGACTTGTCTTTAAGGTATTATCTGCCTACCCGGGTATCGGGAATGCGCAAAACCCCCAAGGTACCCGCTACATCCTTCCTCATGTACTATGTCGTGTCTTTGAACGGTCGGACAATCTCATGAATTTCCGGAGGTAAGAGAAAAGTGACAATAAACCTTTTCCACTTTTTAAAGAACGATTTGACCCGTTTTTCCCCGGCCGGCTCAGCATCTAGTTGGTCCATAAGTAGATATCTCTTAACCTGTTGGAGAACATGTTCCACTATGGGCATATCCGATACCAGCCAACGGGACAAGAGACAGCGTTTTGCTACTAATATAAAGATGTGTAATAACTGTGTAGTTTGCAAATTATCTGGTGAGATATGTAGTACCAGCAAATGCGGGTCCATGGGTACAGTGAGGTGTAGCTTAGAACCTATAAAGGAGAGTAAGTTTCGCCAGAAAGTAGCTACCCTTGGACAGGAATAGAGGCCATGGTAAAGATCAGTACCATATTCAGAACAATTCGGACAGGCATCTATTCTGTCCGGATGCAGCTCATTTCTAGGGAAGCCGTATGTGGCATGATGCATTATGCGCAATTGGGTCTCTTTCCACTGCTCATTAATAATAGCTCTCCGGACCGTCCCCCACCCCTTCAAAATCAGATCTGTCAGGGCAGGAAGGGGAAGTTTATCCTCCCAGTATTTGAACAAAGTGTGGGAAGGGCCGCTCGTGATGGCATTTCTCAAGGTGTTAGAGAGAGAGGAAAGGGTATGAACAGGGTTAGTTGTCATAACATAAGTTGCCAATGGGTTAGCAGTGAATTCCTTATTCAGATTACATAATCTGGAGGAAAGAAAGGAATGCAGCTGATGATATGCTAAGAAATGCCCCTGGCTTAATCCATATTTGGATTGCATTTCTGGGAAGGTCAAGTATCTTTGACCCGACATCTGCATCACATCAGCTGCCGTCCGAACCCCTCACTCCCTCCATTGGGAGAACAATGCATTTTGACGGCCTTGCGGAAATTCAGGAAGGTGCCAAAGATCCATATGTTGGCTCATCAAGCTATGTAGTCCCAATAATTTTCTACTGTGATGCCAGGCCTTGATGGTATCCCAGAAGACTAGACTAGATCTAATATGTGACGGGAGTGCCCCGAACCTCGTATGGAGTAGGCCATTTAGCGACCAGGGGTGTGCTAAGCGAGATTCCAGTAGAAAATTAGAGTGATTGCTAGAGCCTCTGAGCCAGTCAACTCTGTGCCTTAATAGGCATGCTAAATTATAGCTCCGTATGTCTGGTAGAGCCAGACCTCCTTTCTCCTTGGGCAGTACCAATTTCAGTCTTGCAATCCTGGGACGTTTAGAGGCCCATATAAATTTAGAGAAGGCTGAGGTTAATGCTGATACGTCCCTATGGCTAAGAAGGTGTAACGCCTGGAGTAGTGGATCCACTGGACCGTCACTAGCGATAGCACTAACCTCACCAGGGAGCGGAGTCTAAGGGGCCGCTGGTTTGCACCAGAGCCCGCCGCAAGGCGGGATGGACTTTCTGCGGCAGGCGACCCCCAGGTCGCTACCCCTGGCATGGTTGCTAGTGACGGCAGGCAAGGCGTGGCAGGAGCAGTAGGCAGGAGATAGTGCAGGCAGAGGACTGTAGACGAGATCGCAGGTGGCGGACAGGACTCTGGAACAATGGGAAGGCAGCGGGCAAGGACTAGGGACAAGGACTGAAGACAGAAAACAGGGACAAGGACTAAGGTCAGGAAAAACAGGGAGCTGGGCCAAACGCTATGGGAAGCATGTAGAGGCTCCAACCCCTGGAAGGGGGCAGGGCTGGAACTTATAGGGGAGTGATTGACATAAAGGCCAATTAGGAGCGCACTGCCCCTTTAATTCTGAGACAGCGGGGACGCGTGCGCCGGCCGGCACAGTGAGAGACAGGAGCGGAGGAAGGTGAGGTGCCCCCAGGGGCTGAACTAGCAGCAGCGCCGGGTCCCTGCACAAGGACCCCGGCGGCTGCATGGGGCAGGAGGAGGTTGCGGCGGCGGCCCGGAACACGGGCCGCCGCCGCGGCCGTGACAGTACCCCCTCTTTCTTGCCTGCAGATGGAGGCAAATCAGTGATGAAGTCCATCCCTATGTGGTGCCAGGGAAGGTCTGGAACTGGCAAGGGCTGTAATAGGCCGGCAGGCCTTAGTCGGGAGGACTTGTTTTTGGCACAGATGGTACAGGAAGCCACAAAATCCTTGATATCTTGGAATAGACTGGACCACCAGTAGTGGCGGGAGATCCGTTGCCCGGTCTTTTGGACTCCAGGGTGCCCGGCCACCAATGAGGAATGTCCCCACTTCAAAATCCTTCTTCGAAGCGCAGGGCGAACATAGGTCTTTCCAGGGGGTATTCTCTGAAGAGTAGAGGTGGCGACTGGCACTAGGCGATCGGGAGGTATAATGTGGCGAGGGGATGTGGATTTGTGGATGAAATCCTTCTGTAAGTTCTCCCGGATGTAGGAGGACACAGCCTCAGTCTTGCGTACGGAGAGAGGGTACACCCGACCTCGTGGAGAAAAAGTACCAGGAAGGAGGTCTATGGGACAATCGTACGCCCGGTGAGATGGTAGAGAGTCCGCCTCCTCGGCAGAGAAGGCTTCCGCCAAGTCTTGGTCTTCCGCCGGTAGGCCGGATAGAGGCTTGGCGGGGTCAGGTGACGACATAGAGTACTTGGTCTGAGGTGACTTCAGACACTGGTTGGAACAGTCCTGACCCCAACTGAGAATCTCCCCGGTTCTCCAGTCCAGCTTAGGGGCATGTAATTGCAGCCAAGGGAGTCCCAGGAGGATGGCGGGAGAAGAATGGGGCAGGACGTAGAAGGATATATTTTCCTGATGTAAAGGGCCCACCTGGAGGACTAGAGGTGCGGTCTGGTAGTACACATGGTCGGTAAGAATCTCGCCCGTGACCGAGGAGATAGACAAGGGTCTGGCTAGTTGGGTCACGGGTAGCCCCCATCTTTGGACCAATGTTGCCGCAATAAAACTGCCTGCTGACCCAGAATCGAGAAAGGCAGTAGTCTGGTGATTTTGTCCTGAGGGTGTCTGGATGGAAACTGGCATAGACAATCTTGGAGAGGTGGCATTCACACCTAGGGACACCTGTCCCACCGGACCAAGGTGCGAGCATTTCCCGGACGCTTGAGGACGTTGGGGACATCTCTGCCGAAAGTGTTCAGGGCCACCGCAGTAGAGGCAGGGATTCAGCTCCAGACAACGAATTCTCTCATCAGACGTCAGGCGAGCTCGTTCCACCTGCATAGGAACCTCAGGAGACGGCTGGGACACCGGAATGTCAGGATTCTGGAAGACCGGCGCCAGCTGGTGATGGCGACGGGACAGGCTTAGTCAGGCAGGCTTAGTGGATCCACTGGACCGTCACTAGCGATAGCACTAACCTCACCAGGGAGCGGAGTCTAAGGGGCCGCTGGTTTTCACCAGAGCCCGCCGCAAGGCGGGATGGACTTGCTGCGGCAGGCGACCCCCAGGTTGCTACCCCTGGCTTGGTTGCTAGTGACGGCAGGCGAGGCGTGGCAGGAGCAGTAGGCAGGAGATGCAGGCAGAGGACTGTAGACGAGATCGCAGGTGGCGGACAGGACTCTGGAACAATGGGAAGGCAGCGGGCAAGGACTAGGGACAAGGACTGAAGACAGGAAACAGGGACAAGGACTAAGGTCAGGAACAACAAGGAGCTGGGCCAAACGCTATGGGAAGCATGTAGAGGCTCCAACCCCTGGAAGGGGGCAGGGCTGGAACTTATAGGGGAGTGATTGACATAAAGGCCAATTAGGAGCGCACTGCCCCTTTAATTTTGAGACAGCCGGCGCGCGCGCCCTAGGAGGCGGGGACGCGCGCGCCGGCCGGCACAGTGAGAGACAGGAGCGGAGGAAGGTGAGGCGCCCCCAGGGGCCGAACTAGCAGCAGCGCCGGGTCCCTGCACAAGGACCCCGGCGGCTGCATGGGGCAGGAGGAGGTTGCGGCGGCGGCCCAGAACACGGGACGCCGCCGCGGCCGTGACAGAAGGATCCGAATGGTCTGGAACGGATACAGTAGTCTGGCAAATCCAATAATTTTTAACAAGGACACTCTGGCCATAAGAAATAGTGGCAAATTGGCCCACTTGAGCAACTCTGATTGGATTTTATGTATCAGGGGAGGATAATTAAGCTTATATATTGAGTTGGGGAAACGTCCAATTTTTATACCTAAATATGTGATGGTTTCAGAAGTGCAGCGGACCGGGAGGCTTTGTCTAATGGGGAAAGAAGTTAGCTTAAGTAAGTCACTTTTATCCTTATTCAATTGGAAGCCGGCCATATTGCCGAATTCTTCTAAATGTCTAAAGACCGCACCCAGGTCCCTCGTTGGGTTGCTTAGAAAAATAAGTAAGTCGCCTGCAAACAAAATGGCCCGCAGCTCCTCCCCCCCCCCCCCTCCTGATCCCGTCAAAATCCCTGGCTAAGTTCAATCTACGAGACAGCGGCTCGATAGCCAGGTTAAAAAGCAAAGGGGACAACGGGCAACCCTGTTGCGTCCCCTTGAACAGGGTAAAAGAAGGGGAAAGGAAACCAGGGGTATGGATCCTGGCCACCGGAGAGTGGTACAGATGTTGAACGTAAGAAAGAAAAGCTCCTGAGAAGCCCATTGTCCCCATCACTTTGAACATCCACCCTGTTTCTCAGGGTGTGCCTTGACTTTGTCCAATACGGCCATTACCTTGCGGACGTTCATCACCGCTGATCTCCCTTTAATGAAGCCTACCTGCGATGAAGAGATAAGAGAGGGCATAAGCACGGCTAACCGGTCGGCCAGAATTTTAGACACTATTTTGATATCCAAATTCAATAGTGAAATTGGTCTATATGAACTTGGGGTCTTAGGGTCTTTTCCTGGCTTCAGGAGAACCTTAATATAGGCCGTATTAAAAGAGCTGGGTATTGGGGAGGCAGAGAGATAGGTGTCATATAGAGCCTTCAAAGTCGGTGTGATTTTAGGTCCAAGAATTTTATAAAAGTCTCCAGACAGACCAGGTGCCTTGTGAGACTTTAAATGTGATATGGCGTCCCCAATCTCCTCTCCAGATATCGGTTTATTCAGAAATTCCCTGTCAGTGTCCGATAATGTCGGTAAGTTAAGGTCAGTCAGCCAGTCACAGTTATTTATATCCCCCCCCCCCCCGACCCCTTATCATAAAGGCGTCTATAGAAGTCTTGGAAAACATCATTTATACGCGCAGGGTGTCTATGTAATGTTCCCTGGGGGTCGACTAGTTGTGTGATAGAGTGCTGTGAAAACGGTCCTTTAGCAAATCGGGCTAAAAGTCTACTGGCCTTGCTCCTATGCCTGAACAACAGAGCCTCATAGTAGGACCGATGCACCTCCTCCCTCCTTTTCATCCATTGCTCATATTGGTCTCTGGATTGTTGCCAGGCCACTCTCGTGGCATCAGAGGGGGTGACTAGAAATTTAGTGTAATCTTCCTTAAGGGAATCACTGTATTTATAGGCCATAATTCGTCCTCGTAGAACTGCCTTAGCTGCGTCCCAGAATAACTGAGGCTGGGTTGTATGCTCGGCCTTGGAGGTGGAATATTCTAGCCACCATCCTTTAATAAGGGTTTTAAAACCTTCGTCTTTGGCTAGGCCTATAGGGAACTTCCAAATGAAGTCACTGCCCCTAGGAAGTTGTGTAGCTATGGTGCATGATATGGGGGTATGATCAGATATTACCATTTCTTCTATTGTAGGGGCCAGAATTTTAGGAAGGATGGAGGAGGATGAGAGAATATAATCAATCCTCGACCAAGAGTCGTGCGGGGCAGAATAATATGTATACTCCCTTGAGTCTGGATTAAAATATCATGTCAGTCAGGGAAGCCCGCTGCGATAATGTCAGCAACGGTGTTGCGGAGGCATGGGAGCCACGGAATCTAGAGCGGTCCTCCAAGGGTGTCATAACCTCATTGAAGTCTCCGGCTATCAGCTTGTTTTGCACTGGGTCGGCCAAGATCTGGTCAGTGAGGTCAGAGAAAAAGAGAATTGTTAGTATTCGGACCGTAGACATTATAAATGACCATGTCCTCAGAGAGCATTCTGATATGGATTTTACATAATCTGCCGGCATTATCGTGCAACACATGTATGACTTCGTCCTGGAAGGAACGGCTCACTAGTATTAGCACCCCCGCCTTGTGGTCTACTGCAGGAGATCCGTATACCTCCTTTACCCACAACTTCTTCAGACGAAAATAATCGTCCTGAGTCAGGTGGGTCTCCTGCAGTAAGACCAAGTCCGACCTCATACGTTTGAGGTGGCGTAGCATAAGCACCCGTTTTTGTGGGGACCGCAATCCCTTAATGTTCCAAGAAACTAGCTTTAACATAGGCGTGTACATTATAGATAAATGGCAGATAAACTAGAAAACAAACAGGATCCCCTCCACGAGTCTGCCCCCCCCCTCCCGCCCCTCTACCCTTAGCCAATTCACCAACTCCAACCCTCCCCCTAAACAAAAAGATACCAGCTACACTGGAACCCCACCTAACAGCAGTATCCAGCTAGCATTAGGTTACGGACCTCACTTTTTTCCACACAGGCACTAAACTGCTCAATTAAGTGTTATGAGTCTCATATCTTCCGGATACTCCGTACCGTACCCACATAACCGTTGTAGAACTGAAACAAAGACTGAACTGCGTGACCCTTAGCGGATCCCCTCAGGATGAACCATTTCACACCAACTCTTGGTTGAGGTGTCTAACTCACGACCCCACCCCAGTTAGACTGTCATCTCCGGCCCAGGTCAGTCCCGCGGTAAGGAAGAACGGCTGTGTCATTGTTCTCTCGACACATCATACCAATCTCCCTCCTGGTGTTGCGCTGTGCGAGGAGGGCTGCTATTGCTGTCACGGGTAGGTGGCAGTGATCTGGAGCGTCGAGACGATCCTGGCGTATGCGGCATGTCCAGTAAGATCTCATCCAGACCGGCTTTGGCCGCTTCCGGTGAGTGGAATGTAGAATAGGACCCGTCCGGGTAGAAAACTCGGAGCGTTGCCGTATACAGCAGGGCGAAGCGTGTGTGCTTCCTAAAGAGGGCTGAGCAGATGGGTGAGAATAACTTGCGCCTCCTAGTGGTCTCAGCAGAAAAGTCACCAAAAATAAGCAATTTGGCCTCCTGGTATTTAAGATCTTGCTGCTGCTTATGGAAGGCTTGTAGAATTTCCACTCTATCCGAGTAATCTAAGTAGCGCACTATAACTTGTCGTGGACACGTACGGTGCTGCAGTGAGGCATGGGAAGTGTCCCCAAGCCCAGTACCCAGACGATGGGCTCTTTCGCCTTTACATTTGTGAGAAATCCCCAACAGCGTGGGTATGGTAGACTCACATAACTTGGCCAAGTCCTTCTGCGCCAACTATGCGCAAATTATTGCGCCTGGAGCGGTCCTCCAGGTCTTGCACCTTGTCCCATAGTTTGTTAATGTCAGAGCGCAGGTTTCTATAAGAGGACTCTGCAGCCTCCATCTGTTCCTCCAGTAGCACTATACGTTTCTCTGCCTCCACCAAGTGATCGCCATGTTTGTTCACTGTTGCCTGCAATTTCTGCAGGGACGACGCGATGGTTGCCGCCAGCGTATCTTGGATCTCAGGGACAATCTGTTTTGCCACCTTCCTGGCCAACTTTTTATAGTCCACTTTAAACGGCTCTCTTTTCTCCTCATAATCAGTGAGGCCAGTGGAGGAGCGGGACGGAGAGCTATCTCGTGAGTCACGTGGCGTCGCACCCTCCATGTTGGACGGAGCAGGGGCCATATCTTTGCCCGGTCTGACCTGTGATTTACTGTGGGTTTTAGTCTTCATCGTCTGGACGAATCGGTCCATGTAGCTTCCCCTCCCTTCTGGCGTGTTCAGGGATCAGGGTGCAACCGTGGTGCGGGTGTCAGGCAGTTCTAGAGCTGTGGCGGGCGCGGAGCAGCCGACTCGTGCGTCCTCACTGCATGGCGCCGGAACCAGAAGTCCAGTATTTATTTAATAAGCATTTAGCTGTGGTAAGAATATGGAGAAGCAGCCAAGTGGAAAACCAACGCATATTTTTACACTTTTTTTTGGGGGGGGGGGGGGGGGGGAATTAAGGATATAAAAGAGCGGATCCAAGGAAATTACTTGGTGATATATTATGGCTAGTGGGCACTGAATACCCCTTTACTAGAGTTTTAATAAACAGCAGTCCCCAAAAATATGAGGCAGGGCCTCTGTTGCCGAGAGAAACATGCAATATTACAATAAAATCGGTGGAGGATGTCTGGAGTGTGAGACCAGAAAAAAAAAATATTGCACTGGTTCTCCTTTTAGAATATACTGGAGGAAAATTTAGCTGCCTGGGACCAAGTGATCTGCAAGAGGCCCCAAGATATAGGCTCAATTACATAGTCCCTTCATTTTATAATTTGCAGTGACCCAGGTGACCAGATATTTATGTGGCTGGGTAAGGTGGTGTGTACCGCTGGGCCACTTATCACGGTGGCCAGGAGTAGTATGCTCCCATTTCTGGATACACTGACATGGCTTCTCATAGCAAAGTCTTTACTGAAATATATTTGTAGTGCAATACACAGGATACAGTAGGCAGTCTATTCCCAGTTTGGGCCCATTCACACTGAGCGAAAGTGGCGGAATTTTACCGAGGAGTCAGCGCCGGGGACGCCGCTTGAAATTCTGCATGTCCCATTGATTCAATGCGATTTCTTGCCTGCCTCCGCTCTCCGCCCAAAGAATTGACATGTCAGTTATTTGGGCGGAAAGCAAAGGCATGCAAGTAATCCCATTCAAACAATGGGACATGTGGAATTTAAAGCTGTGTTTGGGGCTGGGCTCCACTTGATATTCCGCCACTTTCACTCCTATAGTAAGCTTTATAGAATAATGAACACTTGTTTCTCACTCTGAGGAATCACAACTGGTACCAGGGCCGTATTACCAGCTGCTGCTACCCTTAGGCACTAAACCTGAAGATGACCCATCTTCATTCACCAATTAGCATCAGGATTTTCTAGTTTCTGAACATCATATTGATATCTGATCAGTCTTAGGCCATGTTCCCACATTTACTGTACGTCACCACATGCAGCCGAAACCAAACCCTCATGCGGTAACCAATAAGTGTATGGCCACTAATCCTGGTAACAGCACATGCCTACTGGGGAAGAAATGGGAGCCTGGTTTCGGCCACATGCATTTCTCTACATGTAGAAACATTGTCTGAGTCACGTTTTTCATGGTTTTTAACTGCTTAAAACATAAACAAATTTCCACATTGAATCAATGAAACAATGCATATTGTCTGACAGAATTCTCACCACAAGATTGGTAGATTAGTAGGCAATAGCTCCAGGCATCACATTTACCACCACCACACCAGACTTGAACAACACCGCCATACTGTGACTGGATAACACCACCACACCAGACTTGCCCAATACCGCTATACTTTGACTGGATAACAGCGTCATACCAGACCTGAACAGTACCGCCATACTGTTACTGGACAACACCGCCAAACTAGACCCAGACAATACTGCCATACTGTGACTGGATAACACCACCACACCTGCCCAATACCGCTATACTTTGACTGGATAACAGCGTCATACCAGACCTGAACAGTACCGCCATACTGTTACTGGACAACACCGCCAAACTAGACCTAGACAATACCGCCATACTGTGACTGGATAACACCACCACACCAGACCTGCCCAATATCGCTATACTTTGACTGGATAACAGCGTCATACCAGACCTGAACAGTACCGCCATACTGTTACTGGACAACACCGCCACACAAGACCTAGACAATACCGCCATACTGTCACTGGAAAACACCGTCATACCAGACCTGACCGACCTGAAATCAGAATAAAGAGAACATATTGTTAATGTGACTTTGTAACTAATTTATGTGATATGACTTTCTTTTTTAGAAGCAGAGAATTTCGTAAAGTGCAAATTTTTCATGATTTTGATGTTTTTCACAAAAAAACACTCAAGATAGTGACCAAATTTTGCCACTAACACAAAGTACCATATGTTACGAAAAAACAATCTCAGAATCGCTAGCATACGTTAAAGCATCACTGAGCTATAAGTGCATAAAGTGAGACAGGTCAGATTTTGAAAAATGAGCCTTGTCATTAAGGCCCAAATAGGCTTGGTCACTAAGGGGTTAATAAGTTACATGTTTTGGGATCAAGGTTTTTTTTAAATAATTTTTTTTTAAACTACAACACCCCTTTAATGCTGTGACAGAAAGGTATCAGAACACACAGTGCATGGATGTCCTTTTTTCTCTTCCCTTTTCCTAGGATCAGGTCTTTTTGGTATCTCTCAGACTCTACTGTATACTGTGGTCTATGTGTGTGTATTGTGAACATTGACCTATTATTCACAATAAGTGTCTCAATATTAGGATTTTTTTTATTAACTTTGAATTTGGCTTCAAAATAAACTAAATCAAGGTGTCTATACTGTGCTAGAATCATAGGTTATAAGTCTATGACATGTCTTTGACTATCTTAGATAACCTTGTACTTCTGTGATAACTGTTTCCCTTGCGCTTACCTCATAAACACGGCAGCTAGCCAAACCACTCAGAACTTTCTGGGTCATCTTACAAGCAGGATATGATTTCAATCCATATATCATAGCGGCATCTTTCTGACAAGTAGACACGGCATGATTAAGCAAAGTTCACATTTTTCATTGCACATGTCAACAAGTTGTAGATTGGTAAAACATGCGGATGAACTGCTTTTACCTTATTGGAGGTGACACTTCCTACATTTTAGAGCAGGCTATAAAAATTCCCAAATCTGCCAGCACATCAGCTGCTAATTGCTGATTTTATGCTTCTTCGTGTGGACATGTCTACTTGCTGGGACATTGACGCCACTATCCTTCAAGCCCTAATGCTTTACAATAGCCTGTCACCATCCCATATAATTACTAGTTAGGCAGGAATCCACTGCTAACAGGTTATAGGCCCAGGATTTAAAAAGTACAGATTGGGACAATTCACAGTGCAAAATCTGACCAAAAAGGACTGCTGTCTCTGGATATTCAAGGTAATGATAAAGTATGTGCACACTGGCTCAGTGAGATTTAAAGGGCCAGTGCGCCCTTAATTAGCTGATACTGTATCTGCAGGATATGACCTAAATGTATTAGCATGTCCCATATTCATACAATGTAAGCCCCTCACCCTTATGTCCAACATAGTGTGTCCAACATCCACACTATGTACGCCCAATCAGCTCGTCTCCATCCATACTGTGTACCACCCATCCACCCATCCCACATTCACATTATGTACCCTCCATCAGTATGTCCCCCATCCACACTATTAGTAAATAAGGCGAAAGAGTAAACAGGGAAAATGGACACAAAACCGACACTTGTCAGATGGAAGCACGTTACTAAATCAGCCGCACTGTCTGGAATCCCCAGCCCACCCCTCTGACACTTTAGTTCAGTTGTCACCTTTCTTCTTATGGCCATTTAGCGTCCCAGCAATAGTTTGTGTGACAAAGTGATACAGCAACAGGGAGGGCAAAGGGAACCTCTGGGCTCCTCTGACTTAGCGACCCAGTGCCGTGACATCTATAGCTATGCCACTGGCTCCCGGGTAATACCATAAGGTTGAAATGGTCAGTCCGCCCCTGCATAAAACCATTATTGTTACTGATCAGAGACAATTTTGTTACTAATCTTCACAAATCACCATCTTAGGCTTATACAAACACATTTGTGAATTGCATTTATTGCTCCTCATTAAATACCTTTTAAAAGCTGTTCATCTGTCACTTGCCTGGGTAGTATCCTGAATAATCTGCTGCGAACAAACAGCCTGAGCTAAATCTTTAGAATGAGCTCTTCTAATATGACTGTGGCAGTCTGACATGTACTTGTGTTACCGCCAGCACTGGCATCCATATTGTCCCCCCAGTGTGCATGCCTCAGCTGGTGCCTGTCAAGTGGAACGGGTATTGCAGTTATTGTTCAATGAAGAGAATCATTTCTGGCCTTTGGTCACCAGTGGGTTGAGGCAGGAGCATAGTGTTTTAGATACAGAAAACAACAGGGATTTGCATATGAAAAGTTAAGAAGCCGGAGTTAAAGCAATTATGTAACACCGAAACACAGTAAGAAAAAAAAAATAGGTTTGAAAATGTATTATTGATAATAATTCATTGCTAGGTTCCTGTGCATATCTATTATTTTGTTAGTTATAGCATATTTTAATATATAGACTGCTAACTAAAATCACATAAGGTTTATTCTTTGGTAAAGGAATAAAATAAAATAATACACCCAGATAAAAATGATAAAAGGATAAAAGGATTGCTGCAAAACTTGGCATACAGTTATGTCTCCGGCAGATATGTAAATTATTACAGGTGTGATCTGATAAGACACTGAGTCTTGAGTCAGGAGGGCGTAATAGTGCTCTCAAATAAAAAGGCCTGCAGAGCCTACTTTTGAGTAGTGTAGTGGACTGCAAGACCTTTATAATTTACCAGATTTTCCAGCCTATAGGATTACTGTTTAGCCCCTAGAAAATCTGCTCTAAAGTAGGGGGTCGTCTTATATGCAGGAGTCGTCTGATGTGCAGTTGCCGCATATGGCGGGGGGAGTTCAAGAGCGGTCGCATCCCAGTCATATGCTGTATGTGTATTTCAATGATCTATGCAAGGACTCAATAAAGTGTACATTAGTGCCCCCTAGTCGGGCTATAAGCAATTATAGTAAAAAAGAAAAAAAAAAAGTTATTTTTAAAAATAAAAAATCCCATTCCATATTAAGGCCACGTTCACACAACGTGTTTATTATTAAAACAAGTAAAATATACTGCAGTATCGGCCGGGTTAACATCTGAGGCATTGTCCATTTTTTGACACGTTAAACATTGGCCGTGTCATACAGCGTCTGAACAAGGCCTAAAAGTGTAAATCATCCCCCTTTTCCCAGATTGTAAATAAATAAATAAATAATTGAACATATTTGATACCGCCACGTGCGGAATCACCCTAAGTATTAAATTATGGCATTCCTAATCTTGCACGCTGAATGGCGTAAGCGGAAAAAATGCCAAAGTGCTAAATTGTACATTTTTGGTTACATCAAATCCAGAAAAATTGTACTAAAAAGTAATCAAAAAGTCACATACATGCAAGCAAGCAGCAGGTGGAAAGTGTGGAAGAGGGGTAGTCTTATACGGCAAGTATATCCCAAACTCAATATTTTAACTGGAAAAATCTGGGGTCATCTTATACGCCGGAAAATATGGTACTTAGACATTTTGCCCAGGTAAAGAGGGAATATGTTAACATAATATTATTGGTTGGCTACTTTATAGTAAAATTGTTCAGTGCACAGTATTAGTAAGTGTACTCCCGTCACTAACAGACAGCAATCATAGGAATTATATAAAGTTGCCAACCCCTTAAGGGCATAGATTACAGTACAGTACAACTATACAATAATAAATAATTTTTTAATTGACTAGGAAATATTAGGAGATTATACTAGTAGAGAGGAGAAATACAGGCAGAGTAGGTAGAAGGCATCTGTGATGTCAGGTACCTGCAAAATGTAAATGCAGGCTGGCTAGGATGCTTGTTCCAAGCAATTCGGCTGAAGAATAGTCTTTGTTTATCAAAAGAACTTAAAACAATTATAGCTGCTACTTTCTGTTCATGACAGACAATAAATCTTCTTGATGATTGCTGTCCTTTCTGGCTGACTCTTGCACAAGACTAAATCAAAACACTGTTTAAAGAATTTGTACGTAACAGTTTATTCCTGGCTCCTTGTCCACATTATCTATCATTTCTTCAAGGAGGAGTGAAAAGTGTGAATTTATGTCTGAAAGACAATAAACTAAAAACAGAGGTTCTAGAACACATTAAGCTTGCTATTATTTTTCTGACACTACTTTACGAGCAGCATCTATTTTCCAGTAACCTTTTATATATTATTTTCCAAAGTCATTCTTTTCCTCCCATGACTCTCTGTGTCTTTGATGAGAAGAATATTCTCAAGAGCAATTTTCCAAGTTCATTCAGCCCTGATTTTGTTTGAAAGGAACATTTCCCTATAGAATTAAAAAAAGAGAGAGTCATTAATTAGCAGCAATGCCAGTATCCTCAGTATAGTGCCACCGACATGTCAGAATGAATGTTGTGGAGAGGAGAAAGCAGCTATACCCTCATATTTTTTTCGGTTTTCTTTTTTAAAATCTTTTCTTTTAAGATCCTGATGAATTCAAATGGAAATGACGGCAAAAGAAACCAGAATGAGAGTATTTTCTACACCTTTTCCCGGCAGATTACTCTCCTGAATTCTATGTAGGACATTCGATCATACTTGAGTAGAATTCATTCATTTATAATCAGAAGGGAACCTCAGTGAGGAAAGTTGACTGTTAGGAACAAGGTCTCATACAGTCATAAAAAAAAATAATAAGATGACATATATGAGTTTTTATTGAGCTACAGTAGAAGATGGCATGGAGTCAAGAAAACCCATTTTCATTTACATTTCTTTTCAGTAATGGGTTTTACAATGTGTTTATATATATATGACCCTTAGGGACAGACATTTCAAAGCAATACGTGGTTTAAAGGGGTTTGGTAACTAACGACATCCATCAACTGTGCTAAATGTATAATTGCTGGCAGTCTTTCCACTGTGACACCCACTGATCATGACAAAAGCACTCCCCAAGTCCCCTGTGCGAGCATAGTGGTAGCGTGCCTGTGTGACTGCCACTCTGTTCACTTTCTCTGTGAGTGACCGACTGCTGTACTCTACTATCTCCGCCGGTATCTTGGAAAGTTTGTGGAGCAGTAATAAAGTAGTTACATTTTGCATCCCACTTCAACTTGGCTTGAAATTTCAAAATGTTTCTGGAAAAAAGGGCAGGTTAGACAACACTATGGGGGACATTTATTAAGTCCAGCGTTTTCCCGCACCCTCGACAGTACGGAGATTTATATAAAGGCGGACTGCCTCTACATAAATCCCGTGCTCACCAGTGCGTGCGGCAGGAAACCTACACCAGATCAGAGCTGGAGTAGGTTTCCTGCTTATTTTTCTGCCCCAAAAAATGATGAATTAAGCAGACCTTTATTTCCCCCCCCCCCTCCCCTCCCGGGCCCGCTGGTGTACCAGGAGGAAAGTGACCCGATGCAAATATTTTATTTGCAAAACAACCATTTGCGAATAAACTTATTCGCATCTGGCCACTTTCCGCCAAAAAGTACGCATTTTAGGCATGATAAATGTCCCCCTATGTGTACAGATAAGAAAACACTACAGGCCGATACCTGAAACATCGTCCTTACTGTAAGACACGGCCATTCTGCAATCTTTAAGGAAATAATGAATTTGAAGATGGATCAAACTACCATATTTTCCGGCATATAAGACGACTAGGCGTATAAGACGACCCCCAACTTTTCCAGTTAAAATAGAAAGTTTGAGATATACGCGCCGTATAAGACTACCCCTCTTCCAACACACACACCAAATTAATAAAAACTAGGGCATAGAACAGTATTTTTCATCAGTATTTCAGTCAGTATTTTGCAACCAAAAACATTGAAAACACATAAAGGCTATGTACACACACTGTTGAAATTTAGGGAATGGCTGCCATTTAAAAGCTGTTGTTTTGAAATAATAGCTGTTATTTGCCATTAAATGATGTCCATTAACTAAATTTTAACAGTGTGTAAACATAGCCTTTCTGTATTTTCAATCCTGGTTTTGGTTGCAAAATACTGACCAAAACACTGTGGGAACATAGCCTAACAGTAGAATATAATAAATATATAATATTAATTATTAGTAATTGTCACATAGACAATAATCAGACCACATTTTATAGTAATCAATGAAGAAATTCATTAAAATGGGTTCACTTGCTGCAAGTGTAATTGTTATGTGTCATTAAACATCTGAAATTATGCATTTTGGTTAACTGTATAAATCCAGCATGTAAAGTAAATGCAGTTCATTCATATCTGACATGCTCATTCCCACTGACTGGATAACATGAGAGTAGCATTAATTAGTTTTAGCAGGTTGTGTAGTATTACTCCTGGTACTGATTCACAAGGTTGCTGACAGATGCTGAGTCATAGACTACCATAGCATGGAGCTCTGGGCTCTTTAATCTTTGATATGGCTGTATAAATTGTGTTTTATTCGTGCAGTCAGGAATATGTAATTCAGCTCATGCTGCAAATGGTGCAAAAGATTTAGAATGTTAGTTAATGATGCGGAACAGTGTGGAAGCAGAGTGACGAACTGCGATACTTAGAGGAAGGTAAATAAAACAAAGTCAGAATGTTTATTATGTGTTTAATAAAGCTGCTCGCATAGTCACGAGCTGATCAAAATAATTCTCCATTCTTTACTGTCGGACAGTGTAATAGCAATAAAATTATTAAAATTTACTAGATGTCCTATAACAGAGAATACAACATTGAAGAATCTTCTAGGTGAAGATGTACTGTAGATGTAATTTTCTACCTTCCTTAGGTATACAAACTAACATTATCCTTAAAAAATATAGAATCTATCTTAAAAATAGACTGGGGGGCACCAACCTCGCTCGAGAAGCTGGCCTTACATCCTTATAAAGATCTCTTGCTTTTGTAGATAAGAATAGTGCTGTCAAAATTAGAAAAACCTCAACAGAAGACCTATGGACCCCATTATAAGTCATTGGCAGTGGCGTATCTACAAGGGTCGCAGCTGTCGCCGCTGCGACCCGCCCCCCTCGCCACTGCACTCTCTTGTGACCGCAAGAATTGTTTTGCTTGCAGTCACAAGAGTCTGGCTCTTACTGTCCCCGGCAGATGCATGGCTGCCGAGGGTGTCTGGTCCTATCCCCGGCAGCGGGTGCATCAGAGAGCTCCCTGTGCGCCCCTGCGCTGCCGGGGATAGGATGGGACACCCCCTGCAGCTGCGCATCAGCCAGGGACAGACCAAGAAAAAAGATTGACGAGGGAGCGGATGGCAGGTGAGTTGTGTTTTTTTTTTGAGAGAGGGGGGCCATCTATAAGGGAGGGGGGAAGAGGGGGGCCATCTATAAAGGAGGGGGGAGAACGGGGGCATCTATAAGGGAGGGGGAAAGGGGGGCCATCTATAAGAAGGGTGGGGTGGGGGGCAATCTATAAGGGAGGGGGGAGAGGGGGCCAATCTATAAGGGAGGGGGGAGAGGGGGCCATCTATAAGGGAGGGGGGAGAGGGGGCCATCTATAATGGGGTATAAGTAAGTGGGACATTTATAAGTGAGGGGGGAGAGAGGGGCCATCCATAAGGGAGGGGGGAGAGGGGGCCATCCATAAGGGAGGGGGGACCATCAATGGGGGAGAGAGGCCATCTATAAGGGGGTATAAGTAAGGGGGCATCTATAAGGGAGGTGGGAGAGGGGGCCATCATAAGGGGGGGAGAGGGGGGCCATCTATAAGGGAGTGTAAGTAAGGGGGGCATCTATAAGGGGGTATAAGTAATGTGAGGAGAGGGGGGCCATCTATAAGGGAAGAACATAGGGGGAGAGGGGGCCTATAAGGAAGCTACATAGAGGGGGGCATATACTATAGGGGATACACAGAGGGGCATATACTATAAGGATGGTCACATACAGTCAGCCTACCCACTAAATGAGGGCATAAAGGGGCCAATACAGATTTGTAGTTTGTAGATGAAGATGGTGCCAGAGTGACGAGCCTAATATATCTGTTTGGCAGATTATGTAGATTCGTGGCTCAGAGAAGTTCTCATAATGGCATAGGGCAGATGGAGAAGAAAATGAAAACGACTTTGATCAGAGAAGACGTCCCCTGTAAGTCACTTTATATAACTGCACTGTAATGTATATAGTGTATAGAACCTGTGTAGAGCTGGGGCTACCTGTATATGACTGTATGAGGTGATAGCGATCTTTGTACAGTGGGTTATTTAGTAGCAGCGGTGGTGTTGGTCAGTATGTGGTGGTGTTGGTCAGTATCTGGTGGTGTTGTTTGTTACTTTTATCTGGTACTGTGTTTTATTGGTCTCAGTATACTGGATTTGGTCAGTAACAATATGGTGGTGATGGTCGTGGTTGTGGTGTGGTGATAATATTTTCTGCCTATATACTGGTTATATTGGTCCCAGTGTACAGGATTTGGTCAGTAACAGTATAGTGGTAAAATGTATGGTGATAATATTTTCTCTTCCTATATGCTGGTGTTATTGGTAATATCTGTCTTGGTGTATATATATATATATATATATATATATATATATATATACACACACACACACACACATATATATATATATATATATATATATATATATATATATATACAAATAGCATCACTTGGTCGTGAAAGGGGGGGGGGGGGGGCTGACATTGACCTCTCGCACCAGGGCCCAGGAGACATTAGCTACGCCCCTGGTCATTGGTTTTGGTCAGCAACCATTTGGATGCTGGAAATGATGGATGACAGCACCATGGTTTCTGTTTAGAACAGAAGCCATTCTGCTACAGTGAATAGAGCCTTGTGTGCACTGAATCTAATACCTCCTGTATTATAGCCAAATGAGAACATTCTGGCTGCTAGGAGAAGGTATACTGAAAGCATCCATATCTAGTTGTTGAACAACAATGTAGACACCAGTGAGAAGTTATAAGGGTATTGTATGTTTACTATTACCCTTTTTCCCTGAAGACTAATAATTCTCAGTCCACCCTTACTATGTCTCCCACTTCATCAAAGGGAAGCTATTAATAATAATAACAGCAATAATAATATCAATTATTTATTATTATTATTATTATTATTATTATTATTATTATTATTATTATTATTATTAGTAGTAGTAGTAGTAGTAGTAGTAGTATTATTATTATTATTATCAATAATAATAATAATTACACTCTATAATAATTAAGTGCTAATATCAATAATTAAAAATTATGAATAAATAATAATTATAATAAATAAATAAATAATTACCCTTTATTTGCCAAGCTACAAGGGCAGGAGCCAAGGTGCAAAACTTCAGCTTGTGACCCCATGGAGAGCCACAGGTTGTGAAACACTGACAAAAAGTGGCCCTTGCCCCTGCTCCCCACAAATGCTCACCTGCCCCAGCACTGCTCTATTCAGGTGAGCTCCCTAGCTAAGAGGCCTTGGAGCAGTTGTTTTCCGGTCCCTACTTTTAAAAAATAGATATAATTTAGATTACTTAGTAGAATTAGACTTTGACTTACAGTGGTCACCCTGGTGTTTCCCTATTTAGGTCCCAAAGCTCGCAACAGAGTGAGGACCTGAAGGACTACATATCAGGGTGGTTTGGTGCTCTTCCCACTAGGAGGCACCTCCTTGGCAACAGGCTTCCTTCTCTGGAGAGAGGGATATCTGGCTATTCCCGTGTTTTGAGACTCGCAACTGAGGCTTGTAGGGGGCAATCAGTGGAAACTCGTAAATGAGTACTCCATTGGATTTTTTTCGCTGTTCTCCCTGAGTTCAGTGATTTTTGTGTTTTGTATGCTATATATGTAAACTGAATGCCATAAAAAACTTCACCTTGGCATAACTGGTGACCTAGTGAAGGAATAAATTTATAAAATTGTGGACCATTCAGAGTCACATGTATACAAAGCTAGTTTATATCTATTGCCAAGTGAATCATGCTGACCCATATATGATGCCAAGTATGACATACTTTGGTCTATTTTTAATCACCCACATCTGCTACCAAATGGAGACCAAAGATGTGTTTGTAAGAGCAATGAAGTGCAATTTATCAAGGGTAAATCTGATGCAATATGTAATATGTGGGCTCACATCATATTTTATACATTTAATTATGACTTTCATTACCAAGTCCACATATAGGGGGATATTTTTGAAAACCGGTGTACCATTACACCCGTTTTAAATAAAGCCCTCCCCCTTTTCCCCATCTAGATTTACTAAGAAACACACCTAGGAAAACCTGGCAAGTCCTGTGCCTGGCATAGGCTCTGTGCAGGAAGTCTACACCTACTGCTAGCAGATGCAGATTTTTATGATAACTAACACCTCCCCAACTCGCCACACATGCCCCCCCGCATCAGGGGAACCGACGATATGGCAGGTGTACAACCTTGAAAAAAGGGCTAATCTGCGCCTTCTCTCTGATGTACACTGGGGCACAATCATTGTAAATGTCCCCCAAAGAGTTTAGTATAATTGACTGTCAGGACAGGGAGGCAGGAAACAGACACGACAGTGAGCCCTAATACTGAACCCACCAACCTACTTGCCTCAAACGGCCCTAGGCGGCCATGGACAACCACGAAGATGTTCCCTGTACTGGATCCATGCACACAGAACAAGACAGACAAACAAACACAATAGCGGATAGTCAAACAAGCAAGGTCAGAACCAAACGGGCAGCGCAGTACAAAATCAGGTAACAATCAGATAGTCAAAAAGTCAAGCAAGAGGTCAGGTAACAAAGTCTAGCAAGCAGAGGGATTAGGTAGGGGGATCGCAGGAATAGACAGGGTGAAGCTGGGATCAGGGTATGAACCTAATTAGCCAGCGCTGGGAGAGTGCCTTAGCTTCCTTTGATGCTGAATAAGAGCCCGGTCTGGATCCCCATTGGACCGGCGCTCAGATGTTCCAGGTTTCAGATAGGCAGAGAAACCAGTCCGTCTAAAGACCTACTCAGCTGCATTAATCAAGTCTCCCAGTAATCAGTTTAACTCCCGCATTGCCAGGAAGCTGAGAAGCAAGCGGGTGTGGCACATAGAAGTAAAAACAGGCCCAGTGCACACCAGGTTACCGCACAATCCTGACATTGACATTATTTGTCTCATTCTCATTTTACAAAGAGTTGAGTCCCATATATTCTAAAACCAACTACAGCCAACTACAGTAAATGCGTCTATCTGTACACTATTTCCTTTCTGCATCACTGAGACCTTTATCTGACTGTAAGCTATTGTGATGCAAAGGAAGCTGTCATACAAATTTATATCTATATATGTAGAAGAAACAATTATCCGCAGCACTCAAAGATGGTAGTATATGCTGTGTGCCTGCCGTCCCACCTTGATCCTCAGGTGTAGCCAAATAAACTTTGGAAAATGACCGCAGCACTCCAGACTTAAAGGTGAAAAAAGCTAAGTGAAAATTTACTGCATGAGTAAACACACAGGAAGACGTTTCGCTTCATCAATAGGACCTTTTTCAAGCCAGTGGATACATGCTTTCAAACCAGTGTTATATATCAGTAACAATTAGTGACATCAGGCAAAGTAGGCGTGGTAAACAATCGTGAAATCAACAAACGTGGCAAATCATGTGATCATATAAAAAAAATAATTTCTTTAAGAGTGAAAATAAACAATATGGGTATATTATTCCATATGTGAGATAAGTGACAAAGTCATTATGGTACAAATCGGAGCAGTTGCGGCACACTCACGAACAGCGATCATCAGAGCAAAAGTTTTCATGGTCTGGTGGACCGCACAGCCATCTTAGTAGGATGGAATGGCAACATCATGATATCCCAGCAACCAAATAGCGTCATGAAGAGAGGTAAACAATGAAGTAAACGTGCGATCATATCTAGTCCGATGAGACCAGCCAATTATCACGGACTTCCAAATAAAGAATCCCAATCTGGCGGCATTCCTCTCTCACAGGAGCACAAACCTGAGGGATCCCTGGTCATCCATGGGTACTCATCAATGATAGGTAAATAATAGGAACTGCCGAGCGGTCATATCTAGTCTGATGAGACCAGCCAATTATCACGGACATAAGGAAGAGGTAACTTGACTGGATCGAGATGATTTACTTAGACAACATAGAGTCTGCACTGATATGGATCGCATACCATTTGTCACTGTGCACAATTCACTTAGCCTCAAAATAGCTGGTATCATCGACAAACATTGGCACATCATACCAAACAGCTATCCTGATATTGAAGGTCTGAATAACAGACCACTTATGTCATACAAAAGGGCACCCAATCTTAGAGACCTGGTAGTGAAGACTGATGTTTCAATACCAAAACAACCAACACTTACCTTCCTTGGTCCACGCACGGTAGGCTGCTACCCATGGGGCAACTGCGTTAATTGTTAAATGTTCAAAGGGGTCCACCATTCCAACATCCTATAATGGGTAAAATCTTCAAGATTAAAAATTCTAAAATTGCAATTCTGATTACATAATATTTGTATTGTTGTGCCCATGTAATTTAATGTACGTGGGTGAAACCACTTACGATGCTAAAACTAGATTAAATCAACACCGATATACGATCAGGAGTAAAAAAACAAGACCTTCCGGTGTCCAAACATTTTTCAGACTGTCAACATAAAGAAAGTGACCTTAGAGTTATATTCATTGATATTGATCAGATTCCCCCCCTGCCCTCTGGCGGTGATCGCTATTCCATGCTCAAAAGAAGAGAGCTACAGTGGATATTTCGTTTAAATTCTTTAAAACCAAATGGACTTAATGTCGATTTTAAAATACTGCCCAAGTATTGTTACACTAGATAGAGACTCATAATCATGTTATCTGCCTTTGTTTGCATTAGCCCAGGATTCGAATATCATGGATACTTTGTTCATTTGTATATTTTTTTCTTGTACTAAAAATTTTTTTTTCTCTTTTTTTATTAGACTACCATGTTAGCAAGCCTATCGCTCGGGACAGAACGTGCGGATTCCCACTGACAGTGATTATCAGCAGCAGTGCTCATTCACACCTACGTTTCTTCATGAATAAACCGCAACCTATACCTTGCATCTTTGAACCGACGGCCGGTTACTGATGAGCCCCCACAGATGACCAGGGATCCCCATTGTTTGTGCTCATGTGAGAGGGGATGCCGCTTGATCGGGATTCTTTATTTGGAAGTCTGTGATAATTGGCTGGTCTCATCGAACTAGATATGACCGCTCGGCAGTTCCTATTATTTACCCATCACTGATGAGCCCCCATGGATGACCAGGGATCCCTCAGGTTTGTGCTCCTGTGAGAGAGGATGCCGCCAGATTGGGATTCATTATTTGGACTAGTCTTATCGGACTAGATATGATCGCACATTTACTTCATTGTTTACCTCTCTTCATGACGCTATTTGGTTGCTGGGATATCATGATATTGCCATTCCATCCTACTAAGATGGCTGTGAGTTCCAACACAGCGTGCGGTCAACCAGACCGTGAACACTTTTGCTCTGATGATCGCTGTTCATGAGTGTGCCGCAACTGCCCCGATTTGTACCATAATGACTTTGTCACTCATCTAACATATGGAATAATATTCCCATACTGTTTATTTTCCCTCTTAAAGAAATAATTTTTTGATATGATCACTTGATTTGCCACGCCATGATTATTGGCATCGAATTTTAGAGCCAAGGCTTGGCTTGGGTAGTCCATGGGTGAGATTTTAGGCTTCATACAGATGGCTGATAACATTTGTCTGATAAAAAATTGGTTGTCATCTAATTATTGTGGTTGATAATAATCAGGTAGCCTTATTTTTTTAAAATCGGTCATACACATGATATAGACCCCCCATATATATTTAATAGCCCATGCCACTAAAATCAGAGGATTTCACTGTTATTTACTTAACGTAAAACCTAAGAAGCCCAAAATAACCACGTCCAAATATGATAAACAAATGGACCAGAAATGGAGCAAAGACAAACGTATGGGAAAAAGTAAAAGAATTTCTATCAATAATCACATAAATCACACGATTTTTGGTTTGTCTATTTGTGACTTATATGTGTTTTATATGATATGATTTAAAAAATCCTTTTACTTTTTCCTATATGTCCGTCTTTGGTCAATTTCTGGTCCATCTTTGGTTTGGTTTGACATTTACTTAATGTTTATGTGGTACAGGTCATGATGAAGAATTATTAGTATAGGCTGGTCACATTTAATGCCTTACAGGGTCTTTTGAAAGGGAAAATAGTAGAATTTCTTATACACTTCTCTGGTTAGATATGGAAGCTATATGATTTTCAGCAATATGTTCTGCAAGTGATCTTCGGTGTCTTTCTAGCCCTTTCTGACTCTTTACTGTACTTAAATCTCTGTACATTCTTTATGCTTTATTTCTATGTTAATGAAAATCTTGCAATTATTGGAGAATAGAACCAACCAAACAAAAATTCTTTAATTATAGAGGTATCTTATTATATATTATAGATGTATTGATTGCCCATTACCCTGGCATAGCATCTGAATGGTTTGCAGAATATGATCACAGTTTTTCATACATGACCTGGAACACAGAACACATTTTTACAGTGAAGATATTAAATTACATTTTGACAGTTCACTAAACTGCAAGTTCAAAAACTTCCCCTTGGGAATGATGCAACGTTCAGTCAGCAAGTTTTAGCTTAGTGTTAAATGTTTATCGTCTTTAGTCTTCAGGTTGTTAATGGAGTCCTTTTCTGCCACTACAGCTGGGAATTGATCGGTACCAAAGAAGCAAAATGTTGGTATAAGGTGGTGACATTTATTGCAGGAGGCCATATATATATATATATATATATATATATATATATATATATATATATATATATATATATACACACATATAATTTAACTTCCCACAGAAAGATAAAAAGTTGTATTTTACAGGGCACTTGGAAATCATATGTACACTGTACATTTTATATCCCAATTGTTTTCACCCTATAAACAGTGAATATAGCATCTACTGATACTGGACAGGGTTAGAAAATAAAAAAGTAAAAGTGACTATTTTACAAAAACAGAACAACCCCCCTCCCAAAAAAAAAGTATAACCAGTGTTGATTAAAATTTGTCTGAACATCACAGGTGATCTACATTATAAAACTTTAACATATAACAAGGCCAAAATATAGTGTGATAGTGTAATAAAGCATAAAATAGCAACTAGAACTTTTTTTCAGTACAGTATATGACCTTTAGTAGCCGGACTTCTTATCTTATAGAACTAAAATGGTCAAAAACAATAGATTGAGCAGACATTAGACAAACACAAAACCTACATGGGACAACATGAAAACTATTACATGCCCCAATAGCATGGCATTGAATGACAAATATACAATGACAATTATACATCCAAATAATATAGGAAGGCCAGATATTAGTAAATAAAGTAAAAGCATGAGGACAGATCTGGCTAGCTTCATGTTCTACAATTTAGCTTATCCACAGAAGATAGGTTATTAGTTCTCCAAAATGTTTGGAAGAACCTTCCTGCTGAGTTCCTGTACACTCCTCCTCCTTAACTGTGCAAGTGTGGCGATAAGAATTGATGCTGTTTTGAAGGTAAAGAGTTGTCACACCAAATATTGATTGCTTTAGATTAGACAAATACACAACAGATTGTTACTGACACCTGGAAAAACCCCTTTAAAATGAGGCAAATACACAACCGATTGTCCCTGACAATGTGTCATCATTATTAGTGTTGAACGGAGAGGCTGAACTCTAATACTGAGCATATGGGTTCAGAGAACATTGTCAAATCTGAACATTTCGGCCTCACCGCTCAATACTACCCATTGTATATAAAACATTAGGCAAAAGGGAATAAGCAGTACGTGAAAAATTAAGTATACCAATACAGCTTCCAAAAAAATTGTCAGGATCACAGGACTGTGTCACATGACCAATTATCCCTAAAGGCATTGTCTAAGCATATCCTCCATTCTTCACAAGATACTCCTGATGGAAGGACACGCCAGGTCGCTACCTCTTGAGACAAACAAAACACGTTGCAGCAGGTCTGGACAGACCAGATGGCAAGGGTGGTAACCACCCAAGTTGCCAAACAGACAGTGCACAAGACACACCAGATGCAGGTGACAGAAGGAGACACAGGTGAGGGTCACATGGTGCAAGTCACACATTGCAGGCAACTTGGTGCATGAACGGGTAGGTGGTACAGAAACAGGTTGGGTCAGGTTCACATTAAGGATTGGATCATGCAGGAATATAGGAGTAGTGTAGGACTAGACATGAGGAACACTAGGACATGGAAACACCACAGCAGGAACACGGGAACCAGGATGGACAGTGCAGTAACACTGTAGCTGCGAAACACAGCTATCCTCTGACTATATAATCACATCTATCACCTGATATTCAATCACACTATTATATTCCCCCCAAGAGCTAAAAAAATGAAAAGCTCCCAAACCTAGCTGGTCTTACTCACCAAGTCCCCCTGAGTATTTTGAGATGTCTCCCATCTTTCTAGCTGCTGCCGTTCCTGAGTTACAAGTTTTTCTAAAAGCCGATCTATATCCAAGATAGGAAACTACATTTCCCATCATGCAATGCTTCTGCCTGATGATGGTGAAGTAGCAGAGCTGAGACAATGAAGGAGATGATGACAGAGAAGCAGAGCTGAGATGGCGGTGTCGGTGTAGCAGAGCTGAGATGGCGGTGTCGGTGTAGCAGAGCTGAGTTGGGGATGACGGCGTAGCAGAGCTGAGTTGGGGATGACGGCGTAGCAGAGCTGAGTCGGCGGTGACGCTGTAGCAGAGCTGAGTCGGCGGTGACGCTGTAGCAGAGCTGAGTCGGCGGTGACGCTGTAGCAGAGCTGAGTCGGCAGTGACGCTGTAGCAGAGCTGAGTCGGCGCTGACGCTGTAGCAGAGCTGAGTCGGCGCTGGCGGTGTAGCAGAGCTGAGTCGGCGCTGGCGGTGTAGCAGAGCTGAGTCGGCGCTGGCGGTGTAGCAGAGCTGAGTTGGCGGTGACGCTGCGATTGCAAGGGGCAGAGCTTGTCACCGGCGATCTCAGGGGCGGAGCTTGCCGAGGGCGGAGCTTGCCGCGGGTGATCGCGGGGGTCCGAGCTTGCAGCGGGCGATTGCGGGGGTGCGTAGCTTGCCGCAAGCGATTGCGGGGGGCGGAGCTAGTCACGGGCGATCGCGGGGGGGGGGCGGAGATTGCCGCGGGTGAGTGCTGGACGGTGCCAGGAGGCTCTGGACACAGGGGGTGAGCTCTGGGCTGGGGGTGACCGAGTGGCTGCTGTTAGAGAGGGAGACAGTCACAGCCGCTGTCTCCCTCTCTAACAGCAGCCACCGCATCAGTGTTCTCAGTCACTTCACTGTGCTGGGACTGAGGACACGTGATGCCGACACGGAGGGTGGGGGCCAGGAGCTGGGAGCGTGTCGGTGTGGACTGAGGTCTGATGATTCTCGGCAATCCGTGGGGGTGAATGCAGCTGGATAACAGCAAAACTGTGTAGAATCCATAATAACTTTATATTGGAAAGATGGAAAGCTACGGGTGGGCAGCGTATTAATGCAAAAATAATTTTGGGGGGAATACCCCTTTAACTGAATTGTCAGATGATTTGTCTGCCAAACCCAAATACCTCTGGAATGGCATGGCTTATTAAGAAACTAAAAAAAAAACACATGTAATCCAGGAGACTTAAGCTAGTTGCTGGTATCATCTTACTTTTTGGGCATTGGCTACAGGTTATTTTTATTTATTAGAGATCAATAAAGTTAGTTTGTTGCTGTATATGCAAGAAATATTATTTAAATATATATATATATATATATATATATATATTGTTGTGTCGCTTAGTTGTCCGTCAGACATTTAATGTTCAATCAGTTTTTATTAAGAGGTTCCAACATATGCAAAATGGAAACATTCCACATTATCCAATAGACTTACATTGGCGCTTTAACAAATGACAAGTCCAAAATTGACAATAAAGAACATTGCTAAAACTATGTCGTCATAGCCCAGTCTTATGACACTCAGAACCCCAGATTTTTATAAGGAAAGAAAGCCAATGCACAATAAATTCTAGCTGACCACGAGCGTGATGTGTAATTTAAAGTAACCAACCTGTCGCTTAAACTTGAGACAAGAAAGAAAGAATCGAAAGAAAAGAGCGAAGACTATAGGTAGAAAGAAGAAGGAGAGAGGAAGCGGAAGGGAAGGAAAGGGGTAGCAGGGGAACACGGAAAACTAAACAAAGAGAAAAAAAAAAAAAGGGGGGATAACAAACAACAATCCACCCTACAAGGAGGAGGGGGGCCGCCTCCTAACCAGCACACTCCAAAAATCTTGGAGAGTCCATAAACGTCTTCCAGGGCAACCAGATCCGGTCAAATTTAGCAGAATGGTCATGCGCCTCAGCCACTATTTCCTTCATTCTACCGATTTCTCTCAGTTCCGCCAGGCACTCCACCAAAGTAGGCACCACTTGTGACTTCCAATGCCGTGGGATGACTAAGCGGGCTGCCGTCAGCATGTGCCTCAGCATACCTTTTTTGATATGTCCAAGCGGACCCGGTATCACAGATAATAGTGTCACTTGAGGTGTGTTTGCCACTCTCTTCCCTGAATAGATTTCGTAAATTTGTAAGATACAGTCCCAAAATGCCTTTATGGCCGGGCACTCCCACTAAATATGTAGTAATGTCCCTGTGGCTGTTTCGCATCGCCAACAAAGGTCGGAGGCCATGGGGAACATCCGATGCAGTCTAGCAGGGCAGTAATACCACCTAGCCAGAATCTTATAATTTTTTTCTTTTGCCCTAGACGCCAAGGACAAGCCATGGGTCAAAGTGCAAATCTTAAGTTTTGTACTTTGTTCGAATGTAGTCCCCTAGTCCCGCTCCCATTGTGCGAAGAAGGGAGGCGGATCGCCATTACTTTTTTGGAGAAGTAGTTGGTACAATTGTGATAACGAATGTGGGATCTCAGAACTGGACAAGAAGAGATTATCAAACTCAGAGCAGTCTGAAGAGTATGACATCTCGGGAAACAATGCCCTGAAAAAGGATTGAATCTGCTCCAACTCCAACCAAGACAAGCGCGTCTCCTGATGCCGGGATTGTAATGTGGATAGATCAGGGATAGTCCCCTCAATGACTACATCTCTAAGACGTGGCAGTGTTGATAGTTCCCAAATGAGGAATCTGGACGCTACAAGTCCTGGGGCAAAGGCCGGGTTTCTCAAAATGGGAGTCATAGGTCCTGGTCTACTAGATATCTTGTGCGTGTCCACCCAATGATCCCAAATATGCAGTGTGTGGGATACTAAAAACGGCCAATCAGAAGCCGAGGCTCGATCAAAAGGTGCCAGCCAAGGAGCCAAGGCAAGATCAAACGGAGCTAACGCACGTTCCAACCTGACCCAACCTTTGACTGTAGTAATCCTGGACCAATCCAAGACCCTTACCAGGGCCGCCGCGGCGTGGTACAATCTGAGGTGAGGCAGAGCAGCACCCCCTATCAGCCTGTGCTTGGTAAGTGTGGTAAAACGAATTCTAGGTCTGCTGGAATTCCACACAAATTTTGAGATTGCTCGTTGCAACACTCTAAAGAAGTCAGAGGGTGTGCATATAGGGACCGTCTGAAACAAATAAAGTAATTTGGGTAGGATATCCATCTTCACCACATGCATACGCCTAAACCACGATGTCGGTTTGTGAATATAGTTTTGTAGGTCCATTAGAATACGACGCTGCATCGGCAAATAGTTCAAGGAATATAGAAGGTGTGGTTCAGAGGGGACCTGAATTCCTAAATACATCAAGTGGTCTGACTGCCAAAGGAAAGAGAAAGACCCCTTCAGGTTCTTCACTTCCGCAGGAGACAGCGAGACGTTTAAAGCCTCTGTTTTGGACATATTAGCTTTAAAATTACTCAAGGAGCCAAATCTGTCAAATTCTCTTAAAACCAAAGGCAGTGAGGTCACAGGGGAAGAGACGTAAAGTAATAAGTCATCGGCATATAGGGCTAATTTGTAGTGGTCCCTCCCAATTTTAATTTCCAGAACATCCTGATTTTTCCTAAGTGCTACAGCTAAGTGTTCCATAGTAAGGATGTATAGGAGGGGAGACAAGGGACAGCCCTGGCGAGTACCGTTTCGGATATTGAATGAATCAGAAAGAATTCCGTTGACTCGCACCCTCGCAGTTGGGGTAGAATAGAGGGCCATAACCCTATCTATGAAGCAGGGGCCCAAGCCTATCTGCTCCAAAGAGGCTCTAAGAAACTTCTAATGCACTCTGTCAAATGCCTTCTCTGCATCTACTGACAGAAGGCACATGGGAAATTTACTGCGCCGGGCGTGGGATATTAAACCGATGGTCCTAAGGGTATTGTCCCTTGCCTCCCTCCCCGTAACAAAGCCCACCTGGTCTCCATGTATGACTGCAGGGATAATGCGGCCCAGCCGAACCGCAAGGATCTTGGAGTAAATTTTAATATCACAATTGATTAACGATATAGGGCGGTAATTCCCACAGATCTTGGGATCCTTATTAGGTTTGGGAAGGACCACCACATGTGCCTCCAATGCTTGTTTTGGGAAGGGACAGGAAGGGGATATGGCATTAAAACAGCGGGTCATGAAGGGGAGAAGACTACCCTTGAATGTCTTATAAAAAGCTGCAGTGAAGCCATCTGGCCCAGGGTTTCCCCCCCCCCCCCCCTTCAGCGACTTCAATACCATGTCCACCTCTGTGTCAGAAAAGGCAGAATCAATAGTTCCGCCTGCTCTAGGTCCACCGTAGGCAAAGCAGTATCTGCCATATAGTTTGTCATTTTATCATCCAGGGAAGATGGAGGCAAATCCTCAAATCGACCCTTGATCGAGTAAAGCTCCGAGAAGTAGGCTTTAAACAGGTCTGCTATTTGCCAAGGGTGAGACACTTCTGCACTGCCGGGTCCACGGATAGTGGGAATAAAAGTAGAGCTCGACTTGTTGGCGTGTTCATACTGAAAGCTACGTAGTCTCTCCTTCTGCCATAAGGTCTTACGCAATAGTAAATTGCGCAGTTTTTCTTGCACTACAGTAACCGCCAAAATATTTTCTGGTGTAGACTGTCGCTTGTGTATAGCAGTTAGTTCCTCTATTTTGGTTAAGAGCTTTTGGATATGTGCACCATGTTCGCGTTTAAGCCTCGCCCCCTGGTTAATAAGCTCCCCTCTGCCCATGCACTTCAGAGTCTCCCATTGTAACGGCAACGCCGTCTGATCATTAGCATGCTTATCAAGGAATAGCTTGATCGTCTGCTCTACAGCGGCCTTGCAAACCGTGTCTCGTAATAGGGACTCATTGAGCCTCCACATCCATTCTCGAGGCACCAGTCTGGGCAACGCTAATGAAAGAAAAATAGGAGAGTGATCCGACCAGATTGCCGTGCCAATAGAAGCAGAGGGCTAAAATAACATAGCGGAGTGAGAGAAGAAAAACATGTCCAGCCTGCCGTACGATCCATGAGCCGCAGAAAAGTGGGTGAAATCTTAATCTTTAGGATGAAGTAAGCGCCAAACATCAACCAATCTATAGGAGCGCAAGGCAGTCTGGACAGTAGAAATCGTGGATTTAGCCACCGAAGATCTACCAGTAGAAGAATCCTTAACAATATTAAAATCACCACCCAACACAAATGTCCCTTCAATAAAGGAGTCCGCTTTCTGACAAATCTCTACAAACGCCTTCCCCTGGTTGGAGTTGGGCAAATAAACGTTCCCAATGGTATAAATTTTGTCCAGAATGCTCTAGGGGTTATTTTTTAATATTTCAATTAATGACAATACAATTAGTACTGTATGGCCAGGAGAATTTGTTCGATGACAGTAATGGTTATAACGATCATTTTACAACATATTTGAACTTGCCGACATACGCAACTGCATAATTTACGCTTTGCATCTGATAACCTGTATGCATGTGTGTAACTTTAGACCAAAACGTACGTAATCTGTATGCAATTGTGTACACACAAATGTGTATGCAACTGCATAATTTACTCTTTGCACTCGATAATCTGTACGCATGTGCGTAGACCAAATCGTGCACTTCTACTGTACATTTCTTATTTGTTCATGAATGTTCAGCCAACACAAACCGATCGTGATAATTTTTTTATGTTCATGTTCGGCATCTGAACTAAACATTGGGATGTTCCCTCATCACTAGTCACAAAGTGTGTCGCCATGTTTGCCAAAAATCAAACACAGTAAATCAGCATATTCACTTAATACCAAATATCAAGCATAGTAGAGGGGTGATGATAATACCGAGCATAGTAGAGGGGTGAAGATAATACCGAGCATAGTAGAGGGGTCCAGCCAGAGCACCTTGCAGTCCCCTTTTCGCATTTTTTTACCTGACTCACTTGCTTTTTATTTTACGTTATTTACTATTTTGACATTCTTCCTTTATTAAAATTGATATCTATCTTGATGTAGACAAAACTGGATATTCTTTTCTACCTATTTTTTAGTTTATTGCGTGGCAAAAATGTGTATGAAAGATATTTAACTAAGTACATTTAGTGAAATTGATTTTGATCAAGAACAGCTGGTCAGAAATAAGGGTTAGTTTTGGCACATATACTTTGTAAATGATATCTTGTGAATTTACTATGCACCAAAGTTTGTAGGCTGCTCCCCTTGTAGGCTGGTCATGCAGGCAAGGCATCCATGTAAGTAGTACCCACCTGTAGGTAGTGTCCACCCTGTATCTCAACTAGAGGTAGCTTCCCCTGTAAAAAGTATGCTCTCTCTGCCCTTTAATTAGACACATTAAAGTCTCATTGCATGTCTTTATCCATAGAGACACAAACTTTTGCATAGGCACTTGCCTCTGAACCGGAAGCGGGCCACCATGACAGGTACACTTTAATGAGCTCTGGTAAAACAAAAGATGAACTGGTTCATGGGAAAAAAAAGAGGGTTTTACTATTTTAGACAGTTTTTATGACCTCCCCCAGTATGTGTATACATATACGTCTCCGTTCTGTTTACTTCTCCACGTGTCTGAGGACAGATTACAATTGCGATGCATGAAGAACTCCAGTTACTAGACTGTAAAAGCGAAATGATTAAGAAGAGGATATTTTTAGTGTTCTGAATTTGTTTGCCTCAAGTGCTTGTTATTGGCTGCCACTTGCAGTATATTCAGTATGAATTTCTTACTCCATTAGCCAAGAGACTGTCCATCCATCCATTCTCCTTATCACCCCATCTGTCATGATTGTAGCTAATTATGCCAGACCTCCCTACAACAGTTTGTGAATGTAAATTATGAAAAATACCAGAAGGGAAACAAAAGGAACAGCAACAAAAAATTTATGGAAGAAAAACAATGAAGCACTAACCATGTGTCCGCGTACCCGTGAACTCATCAATAAATAGTGGTGTAGCAGATGCTACTTACACTAGTCAGTTATTGTCTGGGGATTTCCACAGGGACTATGTAGGAGATATACTTTGAAGCATTACAGGACTTCTCTTCCACAATATCTAAGTTGAATTCACTATGATTTTTCTAGTAAACAGAGTGTAATAGCAAGACAATAACTTTGGATTATAGATAAACAATAATAAAAGAATAGCACCAAAAGCTTATTCATATTCATATAAAGGTTCATTAACTAAAGTGTATGAAAAATTTGATTATAGTGTAATATTAGGTCAAATCTAGGATAATGTGATATTATATGAATGTATTTAACAGCATTGTTGTAAGATGCATTATTTTTCATGATGGAGTACGTGGCTTGGCAGAGTACTTTACACAAATTAATGTTTTGTGGCTTTAATATATCTGGCACTTTTTTATTTAACTGTTTTAGTATTGTCACGTTTTCTAGACAGCGTTTAACCCCTTCAAGACAGAGCCCTTTGATGCACAAAAGTCCGGGTCAGATTAATGCAATGTTCATCCCCGCCTTCTAAGAGCCATAGTGCTTTTATTTTTCCACCCACAGGGCTGGTTGGGGTGTCATTTTTTGCACCATGATCTCTAGTTTTTATTAATATCATATTGGTGTAACAGAAAAAATGTATTGCTTTTTATAACTTTTTTTTGTGACATATAGTTTAATAAAATCAGCAATCTTGGCGCGTCCCCCCCTCCCGTTTACGACATTCACCGTGCAGGAACAATAATGTTATATTTTAATAGACCGGACAATTCTGCATGCTACACTGTATAATATATTTATTTTTTATATATTTTTATATTTATAATGGGCAAGGGGGTCTTTTAAATTATTATTGAGGGGGGTTTATAAGGGGTTTTTAAATACTTTTAAAAACGTTTTTTATTACACTTTTTTTTTTTTACACTTTCATTTACTGTAAAATATGCAATCATTAGATTGCATGTACTGATCTATGATATGCCATAGCATAGCATAGATCAGTGTTATCGCCGATCTATGTATAGAGCCTACCTGAGAGCAGACTCTACACATAGATCGCCGAACCGACAGGACGGAGGTAAGGAGCTTACTACCGCCTGTCGACACATGCGATCAGGACCCTCGCAGCCCTGATCACTTTAGATCTGTCACTGAGCACCTTAAACGCCACAATCACTGTAGATCACGGCGTTTAAGGGGTTAATGAGAGTCTGCTGTGGGATCGCAGCTGACTCTCATAACCTCCGGCCTCCAACACTGATGTGAGCGGGACCACTCTCACTGCAGCGGTCCCGCTCCTATCAGGAAGCAGGAACGTATATATACATTCCTACTGCAGGGGGTACTGTATGTGCAGTAGGAACATATATATATAGATAGATAGATAGATAGATGACGGGAAGGGGTTAAAATTGTAAAGAAAGGTGTAAAAAGTGCATTTCTGGTACTCCTTTTTTAGTGCAATTCTGGCACAGTTTATTTTGTGCCTACCGAGCTTTCTGTTGTGTTATAAGTCTAAAGATATAACAATATAGAGATACAGGAAAGCTATAGATTGTATGGAAATTCTAGCGGTATAGTACTACTTTACTGGTGAAGCACAATGAACCACACAGAAAAATGACCTGACCTGAGATGCAAACCACAATGAGAGGTAAAACTTCGCTTTAATTAAAAACAATTAAAACACTGCCATCAAGAGATAGACAAAAAACTTTTTTCAACAACTAGGAAGGTTAAAGCTACCCATTGCTTCAAAAGAATTAACCTTTCAGAGTGCTGCAAAGGTAATTTTAGTGCTGTCACTGCTGTGTCTAAGCCCCTGAGTCCCTTTGATGGTGCACTGCTATTTCTCATTATATGTCACATGGCAGGGCCAGAGCTGGGCTGTTTGCCAGAAGTACACATAGGCCCGTATCTGCCATGAGGCGAGGTGAAGTGTTCGCCTCAGGCGGCAGATAACACAGCCCTTGAGGGGGGCGGCATCAGCGTCCTGTGTCCTTATCATTACAACTAGTTACGGCTCAGTGCCCAGCCATGTTTCCTGTCAGTTGCCTCATGAGAAGCGCTGAGTAGGCACTGGAAGCCTCGTATTCACAGGTATTCACATCACATAAGACATAGATATAGTGTCTCCTGCTGTTAACCCTTTCAATAATGCAGAGTTATACTCTGCATCACTTACACACTGTAGAAAAGAAAAAGTTAACAGCAGCGGGGACGCTATATTATGTCTTCTCTGCAACTCCGAGCTGACCTCAGCATAGTGCAAGAGCAGGAGAAGAGGCATAAAAGTAATGTTCTGCTCTGCTGTTAACTCTTTCTGTATTGCAGAATGTAAGTGATGCACAGTAATACTCTACATTCTGCAGTACTGAAAGAGTTAACAGAGCAGCCCGTTTTATGGCTCTTCTCTGGCTCCTGATGTCAGAGGTCAGAGGTTATCTATAGTGGTGTCCCATAGCTGCACTGTGCCTGTCCTGGATCTTCTCTCCCTGACTATTGCTCTGAGGTCCCTGCAGTTTAGACTGCTGTCAGGTCACAGGATAGGATACTCAGCTGAGGCATTAATCATTTTGAATGGGGGGACCTGGGAGTGCTGGAGTTCTTGCATGGGGAATGTGAGGGGTCCTATGCACATGGTGATATTACAGGGAATGTGGGGAGGGCAGGGGGCATGATAATCTTGTAGGGGGAATGTGGGGGAACAGGGATATAATGCTGAAATGCAATTTTTCAGCTCATTCAAGTACAGCTGCTAGTACTGCTTTATCTGTGTCTTGGTGTATTTTTTCTGCTTATTTAACATAAAAAACAAAAAAATCAAGATTTAAATCGAGAATTGTCTCAAAAAAAAAAAAAAAAAGATTTTATTTTTTTGGCCTGGGGGGGGGGGGCTTTGTCAGTTCTCGCCTCAGGTGGCAGAAAAGCTAGAATCAGCCCTGAGTACACACACACATGCACACTCTCAGGCTGGGTTCACACGCCGGAACCCGAGCAGAGAATTTCTCACGGATTCCCTAGAGCGTACCCGTTCAGGGCTGTGTGCCTCTCTGCTGGCTTCATAGACACCATTCTATGCGCGGCCAGATTCTGCTATCTGCCGAAAAAAATGACATGTCAAGTATTTTGGCGGAACTTGGAATCCGCCTGTGCATACAATGGTGTCTACGGCACGGGCGGAGAGATGCCGTAGGTAAGCGCTACGGAATCCGTCAGAAATTCTCTGTTCCGTAGTGTGAACCCAGCCTAACTTCCTTTCCCTTACTTCTCTGGCACATACTCTTCCCTGCTGTGCCATGACATAAAAATGGAGAGAGAGTGCAGTGGACTGAACATTCTGGGACTGTGCAGCTGAAACTACGGGCGTGGGAAAAATCGACATGCGGCCGGATGCGTACGAACCACGAACATACGCCCGTAGTACAGTTATGCTTCCCTAGCTTGATTTGAAGTGATCTGAAACAGGTCATTTACTTGGAAATCTTTGCCCAGCCCAATAAAACTCACAGAACCTTTTTGATCGAAAAATCAAGTTCAATTTGGCTGAAATAAGTACTCCGTACGGGACTGCAAGGAAATCCACGGCCGTGAGTTGGAACATTTCCGTCCTCAAACAATGGTCGTGTTAATTTTTCATATACGATTTTTCATTTCGTATACGATCCGGCCGTAAGCTCATACGTAGTGTGCATTGTGCGGGCGTATATCGTATACTTTCAAGGGTACGCATCAACCTCAAAACTACGGGCGTATATTCGCGGTTTGCACTACGGACGGAAAGATACGTAGTGTGAAAATAGCCTTAAGCTGTATAAAGCAGCCGGCGCTGTACCTGCTGCGGCTGCTGCAGATGCTATATTCCCCAGGCACGTGACAGGCAGAGGCGGGGAGGTAGTCATCTGGGCAGCTCTCCACCCATGTCTAGTCACCTGCCTGTCAGCACGCTTGTAGGGATGATCGACAGGCAGAGAGGCTAGTAACAGACCACACTGCCTGTAACTTATCCCCTCTGTGCATAAGATCTGACCAGGAAACACAAGTTCATTTATTTGCTTCCCTTAAGAATAAAGTTTTTGACTTGAGGCCTCACATTTCTTTTTCTGTTTTACTTGTGACTCCAAAATATTTAATATTTGCCCTATGTTTAAACATTTGACCTTTTCTTTACATATAACAATCAAAGCAAGGAAATCAGTTGTGACTCCTTTTATTGTACATACCCACAAAGCACGCAACTGCTATATGATATTTAGTGGAGCTGGTAATGTCTGTCTGTAAAATTAGATCATTGCAATTCATCTGTTTATTATTTTCTTGGCTACGCACATTTTTATTTTATTTTTAAGATTGTTTATTTTATTATTTAGTTAACAATGTACAAACTTCATATCTCCATATCACTCCAAAAATCCATTCAAGACATATTCAGTCCAGGCACATCCGTAAATAAGCTCACATAGAAAGGATACAGTTATAGATTCAGAATACAGCTTACCTTTAAAGAGGACCTGTAACCCAGGAGGATGGCGTCGAGCCTGCCCGACCCCCTGGTGGAGCCCCGGATACCTTCCCTTTCCTGCAAGTCCCACTCTTGGACCCGGTCCCCGGACGGAGATATCGGCGCCGGAAGCTGTATGCTAATTACCTGAGATGAGTCCTATGCCCCTAGAGAATGACTGGAGCAGTCATTCTCTAAGGGCATCGGACTCATCTCTGCTGAGCGCGCGCACGGCTTCTGATGGCGAGATCTCTGTCCAGGGACAAGATCCAGGAACAGGACTTGCAGGAAAGGGTAAGTATCCGGGGCTCAACCGGGGGGGTCGGGCAGGCTCAGTACAGTCATCCCAGCTGACAGGTTCCTTTAGTTCCCACTTTAATTCCCCCCCAAAAAAGACACTGTGACAAAAATCAACTTTTGACACGTCCCTGCAAAATGGCTTATGTAGAGGGAGGATGCATGCTTGAAGGCCTACAATTCCAGGTGTGGGCACTGGACATAGACAAAAGAGGAGTCCTGCAGCATTTGTGGTATAGTCAATAGTCAAGTCAGATTTGTTCACACGATCTGGGACAGAAATGCAACGTTTCGACCATAACAACGGTCTTTAACAAGCAAGTCTTTATCCTTGCTGAACTGTAATTTTCAGGTCACCCATTGGCAGATGAGAAGTGATGACTGTCGTTTGCTGGTAACATTTGAGAAAGCTACTCTGTTGGTCAGCCACAACGACTATAGTGTCAATGGCATTATCTCTGACACTCACATGTCAGAGCATATGATGCTTTGACACTCTGCATCTGGGAGCCATATCCGCACAATCGTGCTCATTGGTTCCCTTTAATCTGAGTATAGTTCTACTGTGCAGCTCCCCAAGGCTACCAGCAGCATCTGCAGCGGTAGTTTTACATCAAGGAAAAAAGACTTTTATTCCATTGCGCAAGGCCAGGAGAGGGGAGGCAACTAGGCATTTGGGTGGGGAGCAGTCCTAGAAAAGTCACAGCTCTATGCCTGTCTGCACAGTGCAGGGATGATTGACAGGCAGAAAAACCCATTAGTGGATAGTAGATCTATTCTGTGCAGCTGGGAACCATATTTTTCCCTTTCCGTAGAAGGGATGAGTAATGGCTGGCCACCTTGGATGACCCTTGCTTTCATGGGAAATTGGACAAGTTTTTTAGACTGTGGGTCAGGGAAGCCAAGGTAAATGTCAGAATACCACAAACACAACTCGATCAGGGAAGAGATGGGTTGGAGAAGGAGTGTAAACTCTAAATTTGCCCCCATACACACACACACACACACACACACACACTGCCCCTGCCTACTTGCCTTGAAAAGCCCTAGGTGACTGCAGGCAACTGGGTGACAGTCTGACTGGGAACACAAAACACTGACTTGATGAACAAACCATAAAGGGGCAAGCCGAGTTCACCGCAAATGGCTGGCAGAGGTACCAAATCAAAAGCCACAAAACAGTCAGGTCATGATGGCCTAAGGTCAGGGGAGCCAGATAACAAAAAAAAAAGTTGGGATACAAAAGCTGGGGTCAGAATAGCGTAAAAGAAAAGAAGAAACCAGTCAGCCATACACTGAATTCTCCATCCAGCAGCAGTTGAAATTACAGGTCGAGTCATACTTGGCCCTTGCCCTTAAATATTTTGATCCGATGCAGTTCTGGGCACAGAAGGTCGATATTTGGCCAAAGCTGGCCCTCTGACCCTGCTGTCCTGCCCAGCTAGCAGTGTCGCATCTGAGAGGGTGTTTAGTATGGCAGGCAAAGTTGGCGTCAGCCCCCGATTTTCTAGGGAAAGTACCGGGGCCCACAGCACCTCTAGGGGCTCAGTCCCACCTGTTACTATACTTTTTTTCTGTCACTGTGGGCTGCTAGGCTAGCCACCGCTGCAGCCCACAGGACTCAGTCACACAGCTCCTGTTATATGTACACTACTGTTCAAAAGTTTGGGGTCACCCAAACAATTTTGTGTTTTCCATGAAAAGTCACACTTATTCACCACCATACGTTGTGAAATGAATAGAAAGTAGAGTCAAGACAATGACAAGGTTAGAAATAATGATTTGTATTTGAAATAACATTGTTTTTACATCAAACTTTGCTTTCGTCAAAGAATCCTCCTTTTGCAGCAATTACAGCATTGCACACCTTTGGCATTCTAGCTATTAATCTGTTGAGGAAAGCTGGAGAAATTGCACCCCACACTTCTAGAAGCAGCTCCCACAAGTTGGATTGGTTGGATGGGCATTCTGGCGTACCATACGGTCAAGCTGCTCCCACAACAGCTCAATGGGGCTCAGATCTGGTGACTGCGCTGGCCACTCCATTACCGATAGAATACCAGCTGCCTGCTTCTGCTGTAAATAGTTCTTGCACAATTTGGAGGTGTGTTTAGGGTCATTGTCCTGTTGTAGGATGAAATTGGCTCCAATCAAGCACTGTCCACTGGGTATGGCATGGCGTTGCAAAATTGAGTGATAGCCTTCCTTATTCAGAATCCCTTTTACCCTGTACAAATCTCCCACCATACCAGCACCAAAGCAACCCCAGACCATCACATTACCTCCACCATGCTTAACAGATGGCGTCAGGCATTCTTCCAGCATCTTTTCATTTGTTCTGCGTCACAAACGTTCTTCTTTGTGATCCAAACACCTCAAACTTGGATTTATCCGTCCACAACACTTTTTTCCAGTCTTCCTCTGTCCAATGTCTGTGATCTTTTGCTCATCTTAATCTTTTTCTTTCATTGGCCAGCCAGATATGGCTTTTTCTTTGCCACTCTGCCCTGAAGCCCAAAATCCCGCAGCCGCCTCTTCACTGTAGATGTTGACACTGGTGTTTTGCGGGTACTATTTAATGAAGATGCCAGTTGGGGACCTGTGAGGCGTCTGTTTCTCAAACTAGAGACTCTAATGTGCTTATCTTCTTGCTTAGTTGTGCAACGCGGCCTCCCACTTCTTTTTCTACTCTGGTTAGAGCCTGTTCGTGCTGTCCTCTGAAGGGAGTAGTACACACCGTTGTAGGAAATCTTCAATTTCTTAGCAATTTCTCGCATGGAATAGCCTTCATTTCTAAGAACAAGAATAGACTGTAGAGTTTCAGATGAAAGTTCTCTTTTTCTGGCCATTTTGAGCGTTTAATTGACCCCACAAATGTGATGCTCCAGAAACACAATCTGCTCAAAGGAAGGTCAGTTTTGTAGCTTCTGTAACAATCTAGACTGCTTTCAAATGTGTGAACATGATTGCACAAGGGTTTTCTAATCATCAATTAGCCTTCTGAGCCAATGAGCAAACACATTGTACCATTAGAACACTGGAGTGATGCTGGAAATGAGCCTCTATACACCTATGAAGATATTGCACCAAAAACCAGACATTTGCAGCTAGAATAGTCATTTACCACATTAGCAATGTATAGAGTGTATTTGTTTAAAGTTAGGACTAGTTTAAAGTTATCTTCATTGAAAAGTACAGTGCTTTTCCTTCAAAAATAAGGACATTTCATAGAAACATAGAAACATAGAAGATTGTCGGCAGAAAAAGACCACTGGGTCCATCTAGTCCGCCCTTTTAGTATTTTCTTCCTTATTATCTTAGGATAGATATATGTCTATCCCAGGCGTGTTTAAATTCTGTTATTGTAGATTTACCAACCACCTCTGCTGGAAGTTTGTTCCAGGTATCTACTACTCTTTCAGTAAAATAATATTTTCTTACATTGCTTCTGATCTTTCCCCCTATTTCAATGTGACCCCAAACTTTTAAACGGTAGTGTATATAACACAAACATGCTGGACCTTTTAGTTCTCCTGTATACAGCTCCTGCTTTGAGTATACAACACAAACATGCTTTACCTTGAAGTTTTCATGTATACAGCTCCTGCTTTGTCTATACAACATGAAAATTCTGACTAGAGATGAGTGAAGCGAATCTGACGAATTACTATTCTCCGCAAATTGGGCGATTAATTCGCCTCATTGCGATATGCGAATTCGACAGATTTGCTTTGCAAAATCGTAAAACATGGCGGCCGCAATAGCGATTGTACATGTTAGGTTACACTTACGCAGTTGCGAACATTACGCAGTTGTTACGCGTCATTACGCGAATATTTTGAAAACATCCGCATGTTCAAAAATGATCGTTATAACCATTCCGATCATCAAATTGTTTGTATTAGCGAACATGAACAATTAGCGACATGTTCGCTCACCACTATTTTTAATGAAATTCGATTGTATGCGATTCGCAAATTCGTGCGAATATTTGCGAACTTCGCAAAATGAATTTCCGATTCACTCATCTCTAATTCTAACCCTTCTAGCTTCAGGGCTGTTTTTAGCACCATGCAAGCTGGGCAATCCTCCTCCCAGGACCTTACTCCCTCTGCACTACTCCACTACACCTCCAGCACCTCTCCTCTACCCCTCTTCTCCTCCCCTTCACTTTCACTATCTGTCAGAAATAGAGTACATGCTGACTGCCCGCCTCCAGGAAGCATTCAGCCTATGTAGTGTTGGGTGGGGCGGTGTCACGGATCAGCTGATTTCAGCTGATTGGACGGCTATTATGAACTATCCATTTTTTAAATGATGTAAAAAAGTACTTACATTTGCTCACAACTCTTGTGTGTAACTTTTTAAAGGGGTACTTTTTTTCCTGACACCGGGGAGGAGGTGGCTGAGAGAAACGACATCCACTCACCTCCCCGGTGATACGTCTCAGGTCCGCTAAATCCGCGTCAGACACAAGGAAGCGGCCGGGAACCGAAGACCGGAGCGCCGAGATGCCTGTCTGCTAAAATTAACCTAAACAGAATAATTAATGGCTTCTAGTATATGGGTATCTGAAGACAAAAAGAGTGCATTACCAGATGATATTTTATGCAGAATTTGGAAAATGCTTAGAATCTTAAAATTCTTTGCATATGATAACTGTTTCTTTGTCACTTCTTTCCTACACATATTATATTATCTCTTTTTATTGGCTATATGATATGTATTCAGTGTCATAGAAGCTGAAACCTATTGCACATACTGCACTTGCGCTTGTATAAGAAGAACACGGATGGTATTTTATTACCACTGAATGTTTTCCTTATTTGCTATCTGTTATATTTTATATCTATAGTTATAGCTCTATAGCTGAGTTACTTATTGCTCCCATACTTTTTAGCTATACTGAAAAGTGGAAACATTTCCTATTTTTATTTCCTACTTATTTACTTGTCTAATAGAAAATAGGTCTTGTTGCCTTGAAGGTGTGATCACCAGGGCAAGCTACTTATTACTACACAGGGGCAAGTGTTAATGTAGCTGTAAATTTTCAGCCGTCCTCATGTTACTTCCCTGCATTTCAGTAAGCCATCAACACGTTTTATTATCACAATAACACTTTTTTTTGTCTGTTATCATGCAAGGAGAAATCACAGGACAGCCCCTGTGTAAAATAAAAACCATGTGAGATTCTAAGGGTAGTTATCAACAAAATTATTTTAAGCTCTTTCAGCATTTTTTTCTGAAATTCTAAACAGCACATAAAAAAGTGACAGTAAAATGAAAGTGTTATATTTCTTTTGCTAAAATTAATTTCTTGAAGTGATAGGATTAAGCAAATAGGGATACTTCCAAGAAAAAAATGTCATTGGAATAACTTAAATTAGATTGGAATCTGTATAATACAATGACATGATGGAACTTAACGGCTACAAAATGTATGCTAATCCATATAATTGAATCAAACACAGGTAAATGTAAGTTAATATATTCTTATGGAAAATTAAAGGGCATTTACATTTTCAACAGAATCTGAAAAATATGCACTGCTATTACTTCGTAATGAGCCATAGATTTGCTGTTATGTTGTTGTTTTTTTCTAATTGTCACCCTCTCGTTTCTCTATTTTTAAGTGGGCATGAACCTTCTTGCCAGCACTTCTCTATGTTGTACTCACTTCCTATACTGCCAATGACTATAGCCCACACATGAGTGTATGTAATATAATGGATTTTTACTTAATAAAATTGTTTTTGCATGTCAACTGAGAAATATCTGAACAGACACAAGTGTAGATATGTGTATCTAACAAACTATGGAAGATATTTGACCACAATAAAGCAGGGACTGACTTACTTGTAGTGATTCTGTAGCTTGAAGCTGGGGCACTGGCTGTATGAGCAGACAGGAGCAACCTGGATAAGCATTGCTCCACTCACCTGCTGTCCTTGTCTCTATTAATGTCTCTGTTTATAAAGAGAGACTAACAACAGGCATTGAACAGCAAATTTAGTGGAAGTGAGGCCTCTATTGGCTGAAGTGTTAGACACATTTTTAGGAGGCAATAAATAACTTACATGTTTGCTTGTGAGTAGTTAGTGCCCATTTAAACTTATTAATGTGGGGTTCTGTAAATGGTTTATTTCCATCTTGCAGAACCTATATAACCTTATATATCTACAGGCTTATTTCTTATATTTATATAAGTTGTATGTGTACAGCCGAATCCTTTAAATCCTCAGTATCATTCTGCATCCTGCGACCCCATAAATTGAGGGCCCTGCAGATGGGAAAGCCCTGTGATGGGATGTTTCTCCACCCAACATGATGAATCAATATCATGCTGGGAGCAGAGAAACTCTTTGAATGGCCATGCGGTTCTATCACTACTACAGTGCCATGGAGATTCAAAGAGTTTTTCCACTTCTGTCATGATAATAAATCATGCTGGGCGGAGGAAACACACCAGTACAGAGCTTCACTGTCTATAGGACCCCTAATTTACAGTACGCATGAATAAGCCTTACTCAGTATTTACGTGAAGCAGCTTTGACGATGATGGTCTCCAGTCTTGTGGATGATGATGGTCTCCAGATGGATTTGGGAAATTTCTGCCATTCTTCTCTGCAGATCCTCTTAACCTGTCAGGTTGCATGGGGACAGTCAGTATATAGCCATTTTCAGGTTTCTCCAGAGATTTTAGGTTCTAGTCAAGGCTCTGGCTTGGCAACTGTAAGTATTAATTTAGTGACATAATGAAATTACCTATCAGTGTATTACCCTGCAGTGTTGATGCAAAAGAAGACCGGGCCATAGGTCCGGAGGTCAAGTGTCATTTCCTGAGTAGTGGTGGTACTGTTGCTATTCACTTTAGAGGGAGATGAGCTGCAGTAGCCTGGCGCCACCACTACACAATGAACGTCCCACGCTTCCAACCATGTTCATTATGTACTGTATGTGCCAAACAGCTGAATAACAGGATGCCAGGTATTTGTACTGATCAGACATTAATATCCTATCCTGGGAATAGGCCGTCAATATATAATGTCCAAAATATCCCTTTAAATTTTCATTACTGAAGTAGAGTTAATTAAGTTACAAGTTGTAGCTACATAATTGGTAATAAAAACCACATTATAATCACTCCAGCACAATTCTAGCTAATATAACAATTTCATTTATCCCAATGATTGCTTGCTTTAGGCTATCTCAACACTTTTGACATTTTTATACATCATCCCCCATGTGTCTTCAAACACTCAATGAATTCTCTCTTTCATTTCATGGTGGCATATGACAATGAGTGCACATTCAAATGTAATCCATCCAAGCTACAGTAGCATCATGGGCATAAAGCTGGTTTTCTTACTGCAAAAGATTTGGCTTGTCACAGCAGCACAGTACATGTCAAAATCAAGCCGGGCAAGGAATGACCTTTTTCATTGACAGTTCAGTAATGACCTTTATAAACAGCACACACAGAAAGCTCACTGCTGTGTCAGAGGCTGTTAACATTTGGAAGCTGGCAAAAATGCCCGGCTATGTGAAATAATGCATAACTTGGGATGATGGCATCTCTGGATGTTTCAAAGAATCTCTGACAGGGACAGTGAATTAAGAAGAAATTGTGAAATTAGCTTGAGAAAAATAAGTTATATTTTTGCTCAGATGCTGGAAAGCACAATTGAGGATTCAATAGTGAATGTATAGAGCAGTTCATTCATTTTTCTATTTGTAAACATTTTTTCAGCATCATCTGTACGAAGCATCTTCTACTCCTTCTCAGATGCCCCCCTCAGTTCATGTTTAATGGCCGCCTTCTCCCACTTTGTATGTACATTTTCTTAGTATAAAAAAGGCCTCATTATGTTCCCTCTGATATGGCATTCTACATTGGAGAGGGATAGAAAGAAATATCATCCCTACTCTAAGTGCTAAGTCTTAAGTGCAGTAAGTGATACTTCAGTGACACAGAGCTTTTGTCCCCTATATCACACTACAGTCGTGCTCAAAACGTTACATACCCTTGCAGCCTCCAGTTCCTGTAAATTCCTGGGCTGTCTTGCATGAACTGTGCGCTTGAGATTTGATATTGAGGTCAGGAGACTCAGATGGCCACTCCAGAACCTTCACTTTGTTCTGCTGTAGCCAATCACAGGTCAATCATAACAACCGAAAACATCCAAAGTTCACATACCTTGGTGATTTTGGCCTGATAACATGCACAGAAGTTGACACAAATTGACTAAAATTTCGGCCACAACTTCCAAGAAAATTGTTAGGGATACAAAGAAAAACCAAACTTCTGGAACAAGGTAATTTGGAGTGATCTGTTTGAAGATGCACAATAAGGAGACACTTGAAGAAAACTTCTGGAACAAGGTAATTTGGAGTGATGAGACCAAAATCAAACTTTATGGCCACAACCATAAACATTACATTTGGAGAGGTGTCAACAAGACCTATAATAAAAAAAAACACCATTCCTGCTGTAAAGCACGGAGCTGGATCGCTGATGTTTTGGGGATGTGTTAGCTACAAGGAATGCAGCATGTTATCAGCACTTATAAGCCTGGAACCTGCACATGGGACGTACTTGGATGTTCCAACATGACAACAATCCAAAACATAAGGCCAAGTCAACCTGTCACTGGCTACAGCAGAACAAAGTAAAGGTTCTAAAGTTGCCATCTTAGTCTCCTGACTTCAATATCATTAAGCCATTCTGGGGAAATCTCAAGTGCACAGTTCTGGCAAGTCTGACAGCAGCTCCCTGTGCACCTCATAGACCTAAAATCAGACTATCCTACTCCACACTGTGCCATCCTGGTCTGTATATGGAATGGTGATTCTGTCCATAAGATGACCAAGCATTGAGGGGCATGTAACAATGCCCCGCCCTCAGTGTCCACCAGTAAACCTGTATATGCCTTTAGAGGACATTGTCACATGTTCCTCCATGTCAGCCATCTCATGTACAGAATCACCACAGAGCAGGACATCACAGCCTGGAGGAGGAGAGTCTGATTTTATCTCCATGAGGTACACAGTGGAAAAAGTCCTGGAAACTAAGTTTCTTAATTCCCTGCAATCTGCTGTTTACTGTCTGTTAGGAAATTCTGGCCCTCGTAACAGAGACACTGGGATCTTGCATGCCCAGAGCATAGGCATATTACGAGAGGCCATAGTACAGTGTAGGGTCTGCCCCGAATATGAGGCCACCTTATCGTGGTGGGGTGGCTTACACTGTTTGCAAATGGTAACCAAAACCCTCATTATTATTTTTTAAGCAGTTGGGGGGGGGCTGCTTTTAACTATTTTCATGTCTGTAGTGGGTCTGTATCTTGCCATTGCGGTGAGCTGTTGCTGTTAGGATTGGGACAGGGAGACACAAGGACAGGTGAACCCTGAAGCTGGCACCCGCCCCACTGCCCCTACCTGCTTGCCTCAGATGATCTAGCAGCAAACGGACAACTTGAAGGCAGTCCCTGATCTTACTAAAGTGGATACACAGAACAATACACACACAATAAGGAAAAGTCAGAGAACCAAGTCAAAACCAGCCGAGCAATGAAGTACCAAGTCGTGTCCAAGGGGATAGTCAAATAGTCAAAACCAGAGGTCAGGTAACCAGAATATGAAATGCAGGGAATGCTAGCTCAAGTAACACCAGACAAGCCAGGAACTTTCACAGGCAAGGCATAGTAGACTGGGGAGGATACTTATAGGCCCCAGACTCAAATTACTGACAGCTGATTGGCAGTGTCAGCTGTCAATCTACAATCAGCTAAACACACACAACACCTATGCTGCTCTGCCAGGGGAGTGAAACTCTGGCCTCTGCTACAACACAGAATAGCAGAGCCGAGTTGGTAAAAAACACAAGAAGCAGTCCAGCCGCTATGGGCGCCGACGTCGCGCCCGTAGCAATTGGCCTGAGCGGTTATGTATGCTTTGACCGCATGCATCGGCGGTGTCAGGAGTCGAACGCACGGCCCGAGTCCTAACATTTGCATTTTTCAGTGTTTTGGTAATTTTAGCCATAGCAACGTGCTCCTTCCTAGTGTGAATGGTGTTCTAGGAGAGCTGACCAAATTTGTCTTTTTTTCTGAAAGACACCAGGATGGAGCACATTATTTAGGAAGGTAGATTTTTGTATGTACAGGAGTGTGTACATAGAAAGTTTGGGCTGTGTTTCTGTAACCTCCTGTTTCCTCCTCCAGAGGGCCCATACTATGCCTAAAAGTAAAAATCAGGGAATTGATGTCATCCATTTGCATAACTAAATCTCTGGGCAGCGGTCCTTTGAATAAATACCAGTTCCTAATACTCTACACAGTGCTGCCTCTTTTTCCTTCTCTCCTCCCTTTAGGCTACTGGCTTGTTATCATCATTGTTATTATCTTTAGTAGCGGTTTAGTGTTTCCTTGTTGTGCTGCTGCAATTTAAAGAGAATGTCAGCTGCAATTTATGTTCCAAACTGCTGACACTGTTAGATAGCTGTAAGGTTAGGTAAGGTAAGGTTGTAGGGGGCAATCAGTGGAGACTCTTAAATGAGTACTCCATTGGATTTTTTTCACAGGAAAACCTCTCTTTCACCCTTTTTTATATGTTGTATGCTTGAGACACCTTTTTGTTGTCCTTTGTCTGATGTGTTCTATATCATTATGGTTTTTGAAGGTGGGATCTTAACAACTAAACACAGTGGCAGAAATTTTCTAAAAATGTATCATTCTTAGTGCAAACTTGCATAGTCATCAAATGTATAAAGTGTATAAGGCTGATTAGTCTGGTGTATCTAAAGGACAGCGTTTTCCATTTTTTGAATTGCCATCCAATTCCCACGCTCGACGTCAGTAGCAGATTATAATAGGTCCATTTTGGGCGGTAGCCCGGGGCCTGAGCTTTTGGGGGGCCCATGGCCACCCAAAAAGACATTTTCAGTGATGTATTGTCTCCTGGCTACAGTTGTGCCATAATTTGCAAAAAATCACAGCTTTATGACATTACCTACTATGAACACTACGCTAGTGCTGCCATAGTAACAGTTGGATGAACAGCCTGGAGCCTATGGTAAAGTTAATCCGCCCCTGCTCGGCGTAAGTCTTTTCCCAAGCACCGGCCTATCACGGAGCACTGGGGGGTCGGTGTGGCAATTCAAAGGACCGTGTCACCAGCATCCCGGCACCGATTGATTAAGGTAAAAAAATTGCAGTGATGTACCTGGTACATTTGCTTTAAATCAGTATCAAGGTTCGGTTTTTCTGTGGTTGTACTTCCTGGTTTCATTATGTTACTGAATTATTTAATTGAAGTGTTTTATCATTTGCAGCACTGCATCATGTCATTGTGGTCCCACAACACAGCACGCTGTATTCTCTACCTTTAACACCCACACAGCATGCTGTATTCTCTGAGGAAGCGGTATAGCGAAACGACGTTGGAGTGTGAGGTGGGAGGCCTCAGCTTTAGGGATTATATCCCCGGGTAATTTTGTTCGTGTGCACTTGCTTACATATGGTGAACATCTAGCTTATACAGCCTGTGGTTTATACATTTTAGCACTTGCACTTTATATATATTTCTTGGTTTACAACCTGGCTGTAATGAGTTACTGTATTTATACCTAATATTTGCACTTGCATTTTATTGTTAACATATACCTGTCCTCTTGTATGGTCTCCCACCTCCCAGGTCTTGATTTTAATGTTTTTCCTTCCCCTTTTCTTCTGCGATGTTTTCAATAAAGTTTTGGGCATACATATTCAAATTTTCATCTGATTTTCCTTATTGATGCCAGATGTGTTGATAGGTGTTTAATGCTGTATTCTCTATCTGCAACACCACACAGCATATTGTATTCTCTACCTGTAACACCACACAGCACGCTGTATTTAGGGATGGTCCGAACCTGGTTCGGACGGGGTTCATACAAACCCGAACCCACCGCAATGATTACTGCCCGCTCCGTGCAGCAGGCGGATCCAGCGGGAGGAACGCCTGGAAAACTGGGATACAGCCATAGCCATAGGCTGTATCCCAGTTTTGCAGGCGTTCCTCCCGCTGTATCCGCCCGCTGCAAGGAGCGGGCAGACAGCGGGAATCCGATGCCGAGCGTTCGTGTTCAGCGGAACCCGAACCGCGGCGGGTTCGGACTATCCCTAGCTGTATTCTCCACCTGTAACACCACACAGCACGCTGTATTCTCTACCTGTAACACCAAACAATATGCTGTATGCTACCTGTAACACCTCACAGCACACAGTACGCTGTAATCTCCACCTGTAACACCACACAGCACACTGTATTCTCTTCCTGTAACAGCACACTGTACTGTGGTGAAAAGCCAGAAAAGCCACTGAAGTGAGGACTATTGGTAATAACACTATATTAGAAAGTTATATATCTTAGGGTGATAGTTTAATTTAGTACTGGAGTACCCCTTTAAGTCCTGGCTAATACAAAACAGCAAATCCAATATTCATAGAGGATTATCGCTCCCATTGTGCATTATTTTATATTTGGAAACAACTGAAGTGTTTCGAGAATTTTCCAGTAAATTATTTTCTTAAGAAATAAAACAGAGATTCCCTAGTTTGCAATGTCTTCTATATACAGCTGAGATGCTCTTATATGACTGCAGGCAGATTTCAAATGTTCTGTGCTGCTTCTATTCTCTGATCTATTATCCATATGCAATTAGAATGCATATTGCTTAATATACTTATCCACCAGAATAGCCTGCTAACGGAAACAGACATGTTTGTTAATTCTGGTATGCCACGGTGTACACTGTTATGGAAGTATGGAAATCACAATGAAATGCCATGCTCAACAATACATGTATAACAGGAAAAACTAGGGAAATGTCTTTTAACACCTTCCCTAATTCATGCCTGGGTGTCTTCCTCTCACTCCCCCATGATGCGAGTATCTTATTCATATATGCAAATTTCTTTCTAGCAAACACCTTTTCCTCAAGGCTCTAATTAACTTTATTGACTTAGGAATCAAACTAAATTCTACGTTTTATGTAGGTTTTCTGGGTAGAACAGTCAAATCTTGCTGTTTTCATGCATGTGGGATATAATATATATTGGAACATAATAGTCGGGACCCGAAAATCACATTGTCTGATTTTGTAAGAATTTATTTGCAAATTATGGTGGAAAATAAGTATTTGGTCACCTACAAACAATCAAGATTTCTGGCTCTCACATACCTGTAACTTCTTCTTTAAGAGTCTCCTCTTTCCTCCACTCATTACCTGTAGTAATGGCACCTGTCTAAACTTGTTATCAGTATAAAAAGACACCTGTGCACACCCTCAAACAGTCAGACTCCAAACTCCACTATGGTGAAGACCAAAGAGCTGTCAAAGGACACCAGGAAAAAAATTGTAGCCCTGCACCAGGCTGGGAAGACTGAATCTGCAATAGGCAACCAGCTTGGAGTGAAGAAATCAACTGTGGGAGCAATAATTAGAAAATGGATCTGGGGCTCCACGCAAAATCTCACCCCGTGGGGTCAAAATGATCACAAGAACGGTGAGCAAAAATCCCAGAACCACGCAGAGGGGCCTAGTGAATGAACTGCAGGGAGCTAAGACCAATGTAACAAAGCCTACCATCAGTAACACACTACGCCGCCAGGGACTCAGATCCTGCAGTGCCAGACGTGTCCCACTGCTTAAGCCAGTACATGTCTGGGCCCGTCTGAAGTTGGATGATCCAGAAGAGTATTGGGAGAATGTCCTATGGTCTGATGAAACCAAAGTGGAACTGTTTGGTAGAAACACAACTTGTCGTGTTTGGAGGAAAAAGAATACTGAGTTGCATCCATCAAACACCATACCTACTGTAAAGCATGGGGGTGGAAACATCATGCTTTGGGGCTGTTTCTCTGCAAAGGGGCCAGGACGACTGATCCGGGTACATGAAAGAATGAATGGGGCCATGTATCGTGAGATTTTGAGTGCAAACCTCCTTCCATCAGCAAGGGCATTGAAGATGAAACGTGGCTGGGTCTTTCAACATGACAATGATCAAAGAACACTGCCAGGGCAACAAAGGAGTGGCTTCGTAAGAAGCATTTCAAGGTCCTGGAGTGGCCTAGCCAGTCTCCAGATCTCAACCCTATAGAAAACCTTTGGAGGGAGTTGAAAGTCCATGTTGCCAAGCGACAGCCCCAAAACATCACTGCTCTAGAGGAGATCTGCATGGAGGAATGGGCCAACATACCAACAACAGTGTGTGCCAACCTTGTGAAAACTTACAGAAAACGTGTGACCTCTGTCATTGCCAACAAAGGATATATAACAAAGTATTGAGATGAAATTTTGTTACTGACCAAATACTTATTTTCCACCATAATTAGCAAATAAATTCTTACAAAATCAGACAATGTGATTTTCTGGATTTGTTTTCTCATTTTGTCTCCCATAGTTGAGGTCTACATATGGTGTCAATTACAGGCCTTTCTCATCTTTTTAAGTGGTGGAACTTGCACTATTGGTGACTGACTAAATACTTTTTTCCCCACTGCGTGATATTGTCACGGCCGCGGCGGCTTCCCGCGTCCCGGGTTGCCGCCGCGACCGCCTCCTGTCCCGTGCAGCCGCCGGGGTCCTTGTGTAGGGACCCGGCGCTGCTGCTGCTTCGGCCCCTGGGGCGCCTCACCTCTCCTCCGTGCATGTCGCGGTCTGTGCCGGCCGGCGCGCACGTCCCCGCGTCCTAGGGCGCGCGCGCGCCGGCTGTCTCAGATTTAAAGGGGCAGTGCGCTCCTAATTGGTTAGTGGCACCAATCACTCCCCTATAAATCCCAGCATGCCCTGTCCTTAGTGTTGGAGCCTCTACATGCTTCCCATAGCGTTTGGCCCAGCTCCCTGTTGTTCCTGATACCTGTCCGCTACCTGGTCCCTAGTCCTTGTTCCTGACTCCTGTCCGCTACCCAGTCCCTACTCCTAGTCCCTGGTTCCTGCTTCCCGTCTCTCTGCTGTTCCTGTGTTCAGCCTGTCACCTGCGGTACGCTTACACGCCACTGTCAGTACCTGCTCCTGTCACGCCTCGCCTGCCGTCACCAACAACCAAGCCAGGGGTAGCGACCTGGGGGTCGTCTGCCGCAGCAAGTCCATCCCGCTTTGCGGCGGGCTCTGGTGAAAACCAGCGGCCCCTTAGACTCCGCTCCCTGGTGAGGTTTGTGCCATCGCTGGTGCCGGTCCAGTGGATCCACTACTCCAGGCGTTACAGTAGGCTCCAACCATGGATCCCGGCGAGGTGCCTGATCTCCGTGACGTCGCCAGAGTGGTCACTCAGCAGGCGCAACAAATCCAGAAACAGTCGCAGCAGATCCAGCAACTCACTACCGCCTTACAGCAGCAGACTACTGCCCAGCGCACACCACCTCCTGACGCTTCTTCTTCACTCCGACTGGCTCTCCCAAGCAAGTACTCTGGGGACTCTAAGTTGTGCAGAGGATTCTTGACTCAGTGCACCATGCACATTGAACTTTTGAGTAGTCAGTTTTCCACCGAGCGCTCTAAAGTGGCTTTCATCATCAGCCTATTGGAAGGTAGAGCCCTGGCCTGGGCCGCGCCACTGTGGGACCGTGATGATCCTGTTGCTGCCAATCTCCGGGCCTTCCTATTCGAGTTTCGCTCCGTCTTTGAGGAACCTGCCCGTGCTTCTTCAGCCGAGACTGCTCTCCTCAACCTCTCTCAAGGCAGCTCCTCTGTTGGTGACTACGCCATCCAGTTCCGCACCCTGGCAGCTGAATTGGACTGGAACGAGGCCGCCCTATTGGCCACCTTCAAGAAGGGTCTGTCTAGTCGAGTGAGAGACGTGCTCGCTGCCCAAAACCTGCCTACCTCCCTGAACGAACTCATTCTACTGGCCACCCGAGTTGATACTCGTTTTTCGGAGAGGGAGGAGGAGGTTCGGCATGAACATTTACTAAGCCGTTCCCGTCGCCATCCCCAGCTGGCGCCGGTTTTCCAGAATCCTGACCTTTCGATGTCCCAGCCCTCTCCTGAGATTCCTATGCAGGTGGAACGGGCTCACCTGACGCCTGATGAAAGAATCCGGCGCCTGGAGCGGAATCTCTGTCTCTATTGCGGTGGTTCCGATCACTTCCGGCTGGGATGTCCCCTACGTCCCCAAACATCCGGAAAATGCTCGCACCTAGGTCCGGTGGGACAGGTGTCCCTAGGTGTGAATGCCACCTTTCCAAGTCTGTCTATGCCAGTTTCCATCCGGACTCCCTCAGGACAAAATCATCAGACTACTGCCTTCCTCGATTCTGGGTCAGCAGGCAGTTTTATTGCGGCAACATTGGTCCAAAGATGGCGGCTACCCGTGACACGACTAGCCAGGCCCCTGACTATCTCCTCGGTCACGGGCGAAATTCTTACCGACCGTGTGTACTACCAGACCGCACCTTTAGTCCTCCAGGTGGGTCCTTTACATCAAGAAGAGATATCCTTCTACGTCCTGCCCCATTCTTCCCCCGCGGTCCTCCTGGGACTCCCGTGGCTGCAAGAACATGCCCCTCAGCTGGACTGGAGAACCGGGGAGATTCTCAGTTGGGGTCAGGACTGTTCCAACCAGTGTCTCAAGTCTCCTCAGACCAAGTGTACTATGTCGTTTTCTGTCCCTGCCAAGCCTCTATCCGGCCTACCGGCAGAAGACCAAAACTCGGCGGATGCCTTCTCTGCCAAGGTGTACCCTCTCTCCGTACCCAAGACTGAGGTCATGTCCTCTCACCACCGGGAGAACTTACAGAAGGTCCTCGTCCACAGACCCACATTCCCTTGCCACGTTTTACCGCCTGATCGCCTAGTACCAGTCGTCACCTCCACTCTTCGGAGAGTACCCCCCGGAAAGACTCATGTTCACCCTGCGCTTCGAAGAGGTATTTTGAAGTGGGGACATTCCTCGTTGGAGGCCGGGCACCCTGGAGTCCGTAAGACCGGCCAACGAATCTCTCGCCACTACTGGTGGCCCAGTCTATCTCAAGATGTCAAAGACTTTGTGGCTTCCTGTGCCATTTGCAGGCAAGAAAAGAGGGGGAGGCCAAAGGGGGGGGGGTACTGTCACGGCCGCGGCGGCTTCCCGCGTCCCGGGTTGCCGCCGCGACCGCCTCCTGTCCCGTGCAGCCGCCGGGGTCCTTGTGTAGGGACCCGGCGCTGCTGCTGCTTCGGCCCCTGCGGCGCCTCACCTCTCCTCCGTGCATGTCGCGGTCTGTGACGGCCGGCGCGCGCGTCCCCGCCTCCAAGGGCGCGCGCGCGTCGGCTGTCTCAGATTTAAAGGGGCAGTGCGCTCCTAATTGGTTAGTGGCACCAATCACTCCCCTATAAATCCCAGCATGCCCTGTCCTTAGTGTTGGAGCCTTTACATGCTTCCCATAGCGTTTGGCCCAGCTCCCTGTTGTTCCTGATACCTGTCCGCTACCTGGTCCCTAGTCCTTGTTCCTGACTCCTGTCCGCTACCCAGTCCCTACTCCTAGTCCCTGGTTCCTGCTTCCCGTCTCTCTGCTGTTCCTGTGTTCAGCCTGTCACCTGCGGTACGCTTACACGCCACTGTCAGTACCTGCTCCTGTCACGCCTCGCCTGCCGTCACCAGCAACCAAGCCAGGGGTAGCGACCTGGGGGTCGTCTGCCGCAGCAAGTCCATCCCGCTTTGCGGCGGGCTCTGGTGAAAACCAGCGGCCCCTTAGACTCCGCTCCCTGGTGAGGTTTGTGCCATCGCTGGTGCCGGTCCAGTGGATCCACTACTCCAGGCGTTACAGTTATATATATATATATATATATATATATATATATATATATATATGATTCTTTTTTTCCTTCAGCTATTTCTCCATCAGTCTATAAGTTCATCTGCCTTGAATTACATTGCAATACTGCATATTTCACTTAAGCAGTTCAGGAGTAAGTCATGCATATTCTGTAACATAAAGAACATATTTAAAATCCATGATATGCTAATAAAGGGCTTCATTCTTGAAGATGATTGAGCACTGATGAATACAAAATGAATAATACAACACAATCTAATTTGCATTTTAATGAACTTTTTTGCTCCTAGACAGTGTTGACAGCTGAACTAGAAACTCACTGACCAAGATATTGTGACTATCTATTCAGGTGTCATGTTCCCAAATGCTAATACTATGTTGAGTATGCCTGGGATCAGACATAGCTTTCTGATGTTCAGGTGAGCTTTAAACAAGATTCAGTGTTATACCTTTGGGACAGATGAAAATTAATAATGGCTTCTTCTCAATAAATAACTACCAGTTACTAGTTCAGTTAATAAATTTACAGTATATCCTTTTGGGATGGGTATGGCACAGGCACTGTTCATGAAAGTCAGTGGAAAAGTCGTCAAATCTAAAGAGTTTGCAAAATTCCCTGGCTGAGATGGAAGAACCCTAAATTGTCATAAACATCAGGAAATGTGTAGTAGCTAGAAGGTTCCTCAGAAATAATGGGATTGCTGAAGAAGCTTGTTGGCAGCCACACATTTTTAGAAATATACAGTATATCCAGTTCTTGGAACCATGTCTTCCATTTGCATTTATGGAAGGCTGTTTAATTACTTCATCATATATATATATTACAATAAAATCATTTTATATGCAAAGAATAGAATTCTTATTATGTAATCTAAAAAAAAATCTAGTAAAGTTTAACTCAGTAAAGAATAATTCAAGATTTAAACACTCCAAAAAAAAAAAAAAAGCTGCCCTCGCTCAGTGGAACTTTAAGAAATGCAGTACTTGGCTTTTTGTTTCTGTGGCATTTTTTGGCTTTGTGGCAGTTTTTCCAATATGAAGTATGCTGCAGGGTTTTTTTTTTTTCTGTGAACTGTGATATTTCTCTCCAATAGAATTTTATGGAATTTTTTTCTGTTCATCTCAAAGGCAAAAAAAAAAAAAAAAACCCCACTCTCACCTAAAGTCAAAAACATGATAATCTTTGGCAGTTTTACTGGCGTTTTTTTTTTTGGAGGCCACAAAAACACCATGAAAAAGCTGTGTCTGGGGGCACCCTTAGGCTAGGTTCAGACTATGTAACTGTGCGGCTGTATTTGCGGCTGTAATTGTGCGGCGGTATTTTTGGTGGTTCATGCGTACGCTGGAAAGTATAGGATATACGGCTGCACAGTGCACACTATGTATGAATCTACGGCCCGATCGTAAACGGACCGGTAAAAAATGAACAAGACCATTGTTTGCGGCTGGAAACGCGGCCGTGGATTGACAGGCGGTCCGTACGGAGTACTTCAAAAATAGCCGGCAATGATGCCGAATGCCGATGCCTCTAATAGTTAATATATTAAATTATTAAAACACATTTTCTTTGTAATAAAGTCCCTTTCGTTGGTCAATAATTTAATTCTAACGAATCCATCATTTTGCAATTAAATATACTGTTAAAATAAATATATATATAAATAAATGTATATTTATATATATATTTATTTTTTGACAATATATTTAATTGCACAATGATGGATTCGTTAGAATTAAATTATTGAACAACGAAACTCAATTTATTTCATCGAAAATGTGTTTTATTAATTAAATATTAATTAGTACAAGAAGCTCCATAAGCCGTTAATTCATATTGCCGGCAAAAGAGCTTTCTGTACTAATCATCACTTTACTTTAATGAAAACATCAAATGTTTCTTCTAATTATGTTATCACAATAGCATTATTAGAAGAAACATTTAGAATTATATGTGCGCTCAGCTGATTGGCTGATCGGCTGAGCGCACATATAATTAGCGGGTCCGCAGCACAGTGACTTCATTGTGCTGCGGACCAGCGAAGAGACAACATCGGGGTGAATATAGAGCTTTACCCACCCCCTCCCCAGCACTGCACCCCTCCCAGCAAGGAAGGGGGGGTCAGTTAACCCCTTCCTTGCTGGGATGGGTGCAGTCTGACATCAGTCTGGCCCCCAAGGGGTTAAGGGGGATGCAATACATCCTCCCTTAACCCCTTGGGGGCCAGACTGTAAGCAGCGATCTGTAAAGATGCTGCATACTGTAAGGTGCACAACACCGCTCACAATGATGGGTGTTGTGCTCCTGTTTGTGTGTTTTTTGTGTGTTTCTCCCTTTTTGTTTTTCAGATATCGGTATCCTGGGGATTACGTCGGATTCCGTGGACTACGTCGATGACCAGCGTTTTTTTTTGTTTGTTTTTTTTATAAAATGGTCAATGAGGGGTGTGGGGGTGTTATTTGAATAAAAAAATTTTTTAACTTGTGTCTTGTCTTTATTTCTTTACTTTATAGACTTAGTAGTGGAAGCCGTCTAATAGACGGAATCCATTACTAAGTTGGGGCCTAGTGTTAGCCGGTATAAAATGGCTAACACTAACCCCCCATTATTACCCCAGTACCCAATGCCACCAGGGGTACTGGGAAGAGCCGGGTGCCAGTGGTCCCGGAGCGTCAAAATTGGCGCTCCTGGACCGGGCGGCAGCAGGCTGGTAAGATTTAGGCTGGGGAGGGCCTAAACCAATGGCTCTTCCCACCCTGGTGTTACCAGGCTGCTGTCGTTTGGTTTTTAACCAGGCTGGTTATATAAATAGGGGGGACCCTATGCGGGTTTTTAAAATTATTTATTTATTTTAAAAAAAACACGTATAGGGTCCCCCCTATTTTTATAACCAGCCGGGTTAAAAACCAAACGACAGCAACCTGGTAACACCAGGGTGGGAAGAGCCATTGGTTTAGGCCCTCCCCAGCCTAAATCTTACCAGCCTGCTGCCGCCCGGTCCAGGAGCGCTATTTTGACGCTCCGGGACCACTGGCACCCGGCTCTTCCCAGTACCCCTGGTGGCATTGGGTACTGGGGTAATAATAGGGGGTTAGTGTTAGCCATTTTATACCGGCTAACACTAGGCCCCAACTTAGTAATGGATTACGTCTATTAGACGGCTTCCACTACTAAGTCTATAAAGTAAAGAAATAAAGACAAGACACAAGTTAAAAATTTTTTTTATTCAAATAAAAACACCCCCACACCCCTCATTGACCATTTTATAAAAAAAAAAAAAACGCTGGTCATCGACGTTGTCCACGGAATCCGACGTAATCCCCAGGATACCGATATCTGAAAAACAAAAAGGGAGAAACACACAAAAAACACACAAACAGGAGCACAACACCCATCATTGTGAGCGGTGTTGTGCTCCTTACAGTATGCAGCATCTTTACAGATCGCTGCTTACAGTCTGGCCCCCAAGGGGTTAAGGGAGGATGTATTTCATCCCCCATAACCCCATGGGGGCCAGACTGATGTCAGACTGCACCCATCCCAGCAAAGAAGGGGTTAACTGACCCCCCCATCCTTGCTGGGAGGGGTGCAGTGCTGGGGAGGGGGTGGGGAGAGCTCTATACTCACCCTAAAGTTGTCTCTTCGCTGGTCCGCAGCACAATGAAGTCACTGTACTGCGGACCGGCTCTTTATATGTGCGCTGAGCCGATCAGCCTATCAGCTGAGCGCACATATAATTCTAAATGTTTCTTCTAATAATGCTATTGTGATAACATAATTAGAAGAAACATTTGATGTTTTCATTAAAGTAAAGTGATGATTAGTACAGAATGCTCTTTTGCCGGCATTATGAATTAACGGCTTATGGAGCTTCCTGTACTAATTAATATTTAATTAATAAAACACATTTTCGATTAAATAAATTCAGTTTCGTTGTTAAATAATTTAATTCTAATGAATCCATCATTGTGCAATTAAATATACTGTCAAAAAATAAATATATATATAAATATACATTTATTTATATATATATATTTATTTTAACAGTATATTTAATTGCAAAATGATGGATTAGTTTAAATTTAATTATTGAACAACGAAAGGGACTTTATTACAATGAAAATGTGTTTTATTATTTTAATAAATTAACCATGAGAGACATCGGCATTAGTGCAGAGGATCGCAAACCCCGGTAATAGCGATTCATGTAAACTGTTTCCCTGCTTTCCCAGATGCATCCAGAGGTGTTTGCATCACTTTCTTAACATTTTATTTGTTATTCTTAGTTGAAAAAGATTTCCAAGTAAATGACCGTATGTTTTGAGCCGCATGTCTATTTTTTCCCACGGCCGTAGTTTCATCCGCACATTTACAGCCGCATAAAAAATACAGCCGCACAGTTACATAGTGTGAACCTAGTCTTAAGTGTCACTGTTGTTTGTAAAAACTTTTGACATATAATAGAGACATGTCAAAAGTTTTGATCGGTCAGAGAGCTGTACCGATCAGGAGTACAAGTGGGGAGAGGAAGGCTTATAATGTAAGTCTATGGAGCCCGACTCTTTTTTTCTTACACAGCAGGGAGAGGACATGCTGCAATGCGGTCCTCTCCCTGCTCTTTCTCTTGATCGGTACAAGTCTGAACACTTAGACCAATAAAAACTTTTGACATGTCTCTATAACATGTCAAAAATTTTCTTAAACGAGTGACACTTTCAGGAATGATAAAAAAATATGGAAGGTTTTGTATCGGCAGGGCCTAGATCATGTGAGAAACATACTAATGATTTAATGAAGAAAAAAAAAGGTCAAACCCTCACCACGCCGCATTTTGGAAAAACTGCAACAAACCCCCCCAAAATGGAAGAGAATAGAGAAAAGCACCATCGAAAAAATGGTATGGCATTTCATAAAATTCCCTTGACTCACAGCTCACATCTGATTATGATGTTTTGGCTCAAAAAGCCATGGTAGGTTGTTTTTTTTTTTTGCATTTTTGCAAACATTTTATTCGGTGTAACCAGCCTGAATGCGTATTCAATGGCCATTCTATAATATCTTTCCCCTCTGTTGATTCCACAGGTAACAAGCCTACTTCTTCTCCGTGATAGTTTTCATACATAAGGTCTACACATTTATTTGATTACAAAGCATTTTTTTCCAACAGATATAAAATGTTCATATAGTGAAATAGTACCTTTAACGCCTTGCTGAAAAATGACGTTCCTGGAACGTCATGCTGTCCCTGCCTCCCCCCTTGTTCCTAATGGCGATCGGGCAGCAGGGTCTCCCCCCAGGCAGTTAACCTCATAGGCACCCTGGTCCATGGGAGATCCGCTCCATCCGACCCCCCCCCCCTTTACCCCCCCTGGAGCCGCGTGAGCTATGCGGGGGTTACCATAGCAACACAGACACTGCTTTATGCGTTTGGGCTGCTATGGATGAGAAGAATCAGGCCCTGATCGTATGAATGAGCTGTTCTAACAGCTCATTCATTCTATAATGCATTACAGCACTGATCATGTGCTGTAATGTATTATAGATGTACCTGTAAAGTGAAAGTTAACCCTTTGAGGACCAGGCCCAAAATGACCCAGTGGACCGCGCAAATTTTGATCTTAGTGTTTTCGTTTTTCCCTCCTCCCCTTCTAAGAGCTCTAGCACTTACAGTTTTCTATCTACAGGGCCATGTAAGGGCTTATTTGTTACAGGAATAGTTTTACTTTGTAATGGCGTCTTTCATTTTACCATAACATGTATGATGGAATTCCAAATATATTATTTATGAAGATATAAATTGAAGAAATCTCAAAAAAGAATGCAATATGGTAACGTTTGGGGGGTTCCTGTGTCTACGTAATGCACTATATGGTAAAAGCGACATGACACAATTATTCTATAGGTCAGCCCGAACACAACCATATGCAGGTTACACAGATTCTCTAATGTTATATATTTTTTTTTAAATGAAATCCTTTTTTTTGGCAATTAATTATAAATAAAATGGGACTATTGTGACGCTTATAACGGTTTTATTTTTTCACATACGGGGCTGTATGGGGTGTCATTTTTTCCGCCATGATCTCTAGTTTTTATTAATACCATATTTGTGAAGATCGGACTTTTTGATCACTTTTTATTAATTTTTTTAAATATATAATGTAACATAAAATCGGTAATCCGCGCACTTTTTTCCCAATTTTCGTGTACGCCGTTTACCGTTCGCAATGACGCTTGTTTTATTTTAATAGATCAGACAATTACGCACGCTACGGTATATTATATGTTTATTTGTTTATTTATTTTTAAATGTTTTATTTATATAATGGGAAAGAGGGGTGATTTAAACTTTTATTGGGGGAGGGGTTTTGGAGTAGTGTGTTAGTGTTTTTAACTTTTTTTTTTTACACATTTGAAGTCCCTTTGGGGGACTTTTACATCCAGTACTTGGATTTTTACACTGATCATTGCTATGCCATAGGCATAGCATTGATCAGTGTTATCGGCGATCTGCTCATTGAGCCTGCCTGTGCAGGCTCAGTGCAGCAGATCGCTGATCAGACCGCACGGAGGCAGGTAAGAGACCTCCGGCAGTCCGTTTTACCAATCGGGACCCCCGCAGTCACACTGCGGGGGTCCCGATTTGTAAGTGACAGGGGACTCCCCCTGTCACTTACACTTAAACGCCGCTGTCGCGCCACGATCGCGGCGTTTAAGGAGTTAATGACATGCGTCAGCGTGATCGCTGCAGCGTGTCATTACCGGTGAGGTCCCGGCTGCTAATTGCAGCCGGCCCCCACCTGCTGTGAAGCGCGCTCCGGAGCACGCTTCATAGCGGGAGAAACACCCAGGGCGTACAGTTACGCCCTAGGTCGTCTGGGGACAGACTTCCATGGCTTAACTATACGCCCGGGTTAAACAAACACACAATTAAACAAATACATAAATAAACAAATAAGTTAAAGCGTAACTATAATTTCAGTAGCCAAAAAATGAAATTCCTCAAATAAAAAGCCCACGTGTTACCCTTTAAAAAGAGCTCTAAACTGCGTTGATAGTGTGTACACTCGCTGAGATATCCCCAGTTGTTTGGCTCAGAAGAATAAATGATTTTTTCTTCTGGCTGACAGAAAGTGGGCGTGGCCTATCCCTTATCTCCCTGGCTTGCTCCCTCCATTCACTGAGCAGTAGCTTAGCAGATGTATCACACATAGCAGGATCAGATAGAGCCCCAGCATACAGTATCACAATGTAAGATTAGATACAGAGCCCCAGCAGATGGTATCACACACAGTGGGATTAGATACAGTCATCTGCTCTCATTACACTGTAGGATAATGTCAGCCATGGAGGTGGCGGCACCTGCTGCAGACATCTTATAGTGAATGTTATATGTACTATGGAAGGACTACAGCTGTGTTGTCCTGGCACTTGTAGTCCTCCCCTTAGTGACTCACCCACTCTCCCTCATGCAGTACATTCGACTTTGAGGAAGCAGTAAGTATAAGGGGCTCCACTGGGGGGTCTGGCGTGCTTCACCTTGAGAGCCGGGGTGACAGATTTCCTTTAAGGCCAAAACAGGCTGAAGAGGCAAGGGGTTAAGCTATGTTCACACACCATAATACAGCAGCCGTATTTTACTATGGCCGCTGTAGTCAGTGGCAAACTACGGCCGCTGTGTTACATGTTCCTGTGTCCGACACTGCCATATCAGCCGCAGGAACATTGGGGGAGATTTATCAAACTGGTGTAAAGTAGAATTGTCTTAGTTGCCCCTAGCAACCAATCAGATTCCACCTTTCATTTTTCTGTGAGGAATGAAAGGTGGAATCTTATTGGTTGCTGGGGCAACTAAGACAATTCTACTTTAAACCAGTTTGATAAATCTCCCACATTATCTTTTTCCCCCTTGGATTGCAGACACCTTGGGTGTGCCCACAATCTAATTCAGCATGGAACACAATGTAAAGAATAGCTATTTTCTACAGCTGCTGTTCGCCAAACTGCGGTCGTAGAAAATAGACATGCTCGTTATTTTCTACGACCACAGTTCAACAACGGCCATAGGGTATACTGTGTGAATACACTATGGTCGTTGTTGCATTGAAATGAATGCAAACATATTAATTGCATAACCAACCAACGTACTTTTCACTGAAAATAACGTCCATTGTTAATTAAATTAATACGTTGTGTGAGCATAGCCTTAAAATTTAAATATATCTTATTACTTACAGATATGCTATTACTTACAGATTATATCTATGTTATACCTATATTTTAAATGGTTGTAAAACCGTAAATAATATTTCCAAATAAAACATCTTTAAATGATAAAAAAAAAATTTCAAATACAAATAAGTGTCAAAGCAGCAAAAAAACCATACCATCAATAGAATTAGAAATGTTAACAGTGTTAAATCTGATGTCTGGTGGGCTTGCGTGGGTTAAATAGACATTAGTGACTAAGAAATTAAAGATTATAATTCTGTTACTAGCATCTGGAAAGAGGGATGCATGATGAAGAGATTACGACTGAAACAATACTTGACACCAGTTGCTATATTGGTCTATGTGACAGGGGATTATTATTGGTTATTTGCTGAGCTACAGATGCTATGTAGCAAACTTCTCAGCTGTGTCTCCTGCTGAATGTAACGCACCAGTAAAAAAAAAAATCTCCTATTAAGCATAAAGGAAGATTGATGAATCTCCTATACATTGCACAGTCAGTGAGGGAGACAGCTAATATATGGACTTGGGTGCTGCTACATTGTTTACCCGTTTACAGTACCTTTAGAAAAAAAAATAATATACATTTCAGGTGGCTAATCTCCTCTGAAAAAAAACAAGCTCTTTTATTGTAAGATGCTAAAGTTCCATTGCCCTAAGCCTAGGGCCAGGTTCAGACTATGTAACTGTGCGGCTGTATTTGCGGCTGTAATTGTGCGGCGGTATTTTTGGTGGTTCATGCGTACGCTGGAAAGTATAGGATATACGGCTGCACAGTGCACACTATGTATGAATCTACGGCCCGATCGTAAACGGACCCGTAAAAAATGAACAAGACCATTGTTTGCGGCTGGAAACGCGGCCGAGGATTGACAGGCGGTCCGTACGGAGTACTTCAAAAATAGCCGGCAATGATGCCGAATGCCGATGCCTCTAATAGTTAATATATTAAATTAATAAAACACATTTTCTTTGTAATAAAGTCCCTTTCGTTGTTCAATAATTTAATTCTAACGAATCCATCATTTTGCATTTAAATATAATGTTAAAATAAATATATATATAAATAAATGTATATTTATATATATATATATATATATATTTATTTTTTGACAGTATATTTAATTGCACAATGATGGATTCGTTAGAATTAAATTATTGAACAACGAAACTGAATTTATTTAATCGTAAATGTGTTTTATTAATTAAATATTAATTAGTACAGGAAGCTCCATAAGCCGTTAATTCATAATGCCGGCAAAAGAGCATTCTGTACTAATCATCACTTTACTTTAATGAAAACTTCAAATGTTTCTTCTAATTATGTTATCACAACAGCATTATTAGAAAAAACATTTAGAATTATATGTGCGCTCAGCTGATTGGCTGATCGGCTGAGCGCACATATAATTAGCGGGTCCGCAGCACAGTGACTTCATTGTGCTGCGGACCAGCGAAGAGGACACATCGGGGTGAGTATAGAACTCTCCCCACCCCCTCCCCAACACTGCACCCCTCCCAGCAAGGAAGGGGGGGTCAGTTACCCCTTCCTTGCTGGGATGGGTGCAGTCTGACATCAGTCTGGCCCCCAAGGGGTTAAGGGGGATGCAATACATCCTCCCTTAACCCCTTGGGGGCCAGACTGTAAGCAGCGATCTGTAAAGATGCTGCATACTGTAAGGAGCACAACACCGCTCACAATGATGGGTGTTGTGCTCCTGTTTGTGTTTTTTGTGTGCTTCTCCCTTTTTGTTTTTCAGATATCAGTATCCTGGGGATTACGTCGGATTCCGTGGACTACGTCGATGACCAGCGTTTTTTTTTTTTTATATAAAATGGTCAATGAGGGGTGTGGGGGTGTTTTTATTTGAATAAAAATTTTTTTTAACTTGTGTCTTGTCTTTATTTCTTTACTTTATAGACTTAGTAGTGGAAGCCGTCTAATAGACGGAATCCATTACTAAGTTGGGGCCTAGTGTTAGCCGGTATAAAATGGCTAACACTAACCCCCTATTATTACCCCAGTACCCAATGCCACCAGGGGTACAGGGAAGAGCCGGGTGCCAGTGGTCCCGGAGCATCAAAATTGGCGCTCCTGGACAGGGCGGGAGCCGGCTGGTAAGATTTAGGCTGGGGAGGGCCTTAACCAATGGCTCTTCCCACCCTGGTGTTACCAATAAAATAGGGGGGACCCTATGCGTTTTTTTTAAATAAATAAATAATAAAAAAAAACGCATAGGGTCCCCCCTATTTTTATAACCAGCCGGGTTAAAAACCAAACGACAGCAGCCTGGTAACACCAGGGTGGGAAGAGCCATTGGTTTAGGCCCTCCCCAGCCTAAATCTTACCAGCCTGCTGCCGCCCGGTCCAGGAGCGCCAATTTTGACGCTCCGGGACCACTGGCACCCGGCTCTTCCCAGTACCCCTGGTGGCATTGGGTACTGGGGTAATAATAGGGGGTTAGTGTTAGCCATTTTATACCGGCTAACACTAGGCCCCAACTTAGTAATGGATTCCGTCTATTAGACGGCTTCCACTACTAAGTCTATAAAGTAAAGAAATAAAGACAAGACACAAGTAAAAAAAAATTTTTATTCAAATAAAAACACCCCCACACCCCTCATTGACCATTTTATTAAAAAAAAAAAAAAAAACGCTGGTCATCGACGTAGTCCACGGAATCCGACGTAATCCCCAGGATACCGATATCTGAAAAACAAAAAGGGAGAAACACACAAACAGGAGCACAACACCCATCATTGTAAGCGGTGTTGTGCTCCTTACAGTATGAAGCATCTTTAGAGATAGTTGCTTACAGTCTGGCCCCCAAGGGGTTAAGGGAGGATGTATTCCTCCCTGATGTCAGACTGCACCCATCCCAGCAAGGAAGGGGTTAAGTGACCCCCCTTCCTTGCTGGGAGGGGTGCAGTGCTGGGGAGGGGGTGGGGAGAGCTCTATACTCACCCCGATGTTGCCTCTTCGCTGGTCCGCAGCACAATGAAGTCAATGTGCTGCGGACCCGCTAATTATATGTGCGCTCAGCCGATCAGCCAATCAGCTGAGCGCACATATAGTTCTAAATGTTTCTTCTAATAATGCTATTGTGATAACATAATTATAAGAAACATTTGATGTTTTCATTAAAGTAAAGTGATGATTAGTACAGAATGCTCTTTTGCCGGCAATATGAATTAACGGCTTATGGAGCTTCCTGTACTAATTAATATTTAATTAATAAAACACATTTTCGCTGAAATAAAATCAGTTTCGTTGTTCAATAATTTAATAAATATATATATATATATATATAAATATACATTTATTTATATATATATTTATTTTAACAGTATATTTAATTGCAAAATGATGGATTAGTTTAAATTTAATTATTGAACAACGAAAGGGACTTTATTACAACGAAAATGTGTTTTATTATTTTAATAGATTAACCATGAGAGACATCGGCATTAGTGCAGAGGATCGCAAACCCCGGTAATAGCAATTCATGTAAACTGTGTTCCCTGCTTTCCCAGATGCATCCAGAGGTGTTTGCATCACTTTCTTAAGATTTTATTTGTTATTTTTAGTTGAACCAGATTTCCAAGTAAATGACCGTATGTTTTGAGCGGCATGTCTATTTTTTCCCACGGCAGTAGTTTCACCCGCACATTTACAGCCGCATAAAAAATACAGCCGCACAGTTACATAGTGTGAACCTAGCCCCCATAAATCTCCCCCAGTTTTCTGCGGCCGCTATTCACTGAATAGTGGCCGCAGAAAACCCTGTCAGTTCACACAATGGAGCCTGCGGCTCTGGCCACCACTCCATTGTGTGCAGCGGGCATTTCGAATTCAGCAGCAGTGAAGATCATCAGGCTGATACTGCAGTACCGGCTGGGATGATCTTTTCAGACACCAGCCATTCCGTGACCCGGCTAGGTCATGGAACGGCCAGTGTCTTACCACGTGTGAACATAGTCTCAGGCTATGTTCACACAATGTTTTTTCAGCTTAGGTTAAAATTACGTCCATTATTTTGAGTCTAAAATAACGGATGTTATTTATCAGCCTGGCCCTCCCTTTGTGTAATGACTGGTGTTTGTACATTATTCTAGTTTGGGTTACTAATTGAACTTTGGGTGTGTCTTAATTGAAAAGTCTATTCAATTTAATAGTAAAGACGGAGAAAGAACAGTGACAAAAGGAAAACTGTGTGTAGACTACTAATAAAAAAGGTCCGCTGTTTGCAAAAGACGTCCAAAAATAATGATCATGTTCATTATGTTGATGTCCGCGTCAAAAACGTCCGTTATTCAATACACTGTGTGCATTGGACGTCCGTCTTCTCATTGACTTCAATGCATTGCCATTGTAGTTAGTTAAATCGCGGCAAAAACTGACGTCTTTTTAAAAATGAAAATCGTCCGCCTTTTCAATATTTTTGACGTGGTGTGAACGTAGCCAAAGGGTGCGTTTACACATACAGGATCTGCAGCAGATTTGATTTAAGTTGGATGATCAAAGCTATTGGCTATCTGCTGCGTATCCTGTACTTGTGACCGCACCCTAAAAGTATTTTTAGATGCAGCAGATTTTATTAAAAGAATTTCTCTGACTTGTGCTCTGACCAACATGATTAAAGGTAAGGTCTACTTACCACTGACATGTAGGCCAGTGCTTGTGACCAGGGTCATTACATTTTCCTGATGGCACACTTTTTTCTCTATTTTACCCCAATATCTATGGCCTTTTAACAAAAGTGTCAGGTGTCATCCTACCACCAATGTCAAATTTCAATTTAAATGTAATTAAAAAAAAAAAATTATTTCAAATTATAACTAATTATATATAAATATATCAATTTTTACAGGGGTCAGCACCAAATTTCATAGCCACAAAAGTGTGTTACTATTTATTGTCACTGCTTCACCATGTCGGGGGTGATAATTTTCATACAAATTCCAGGGCCTCTTAGGAAGACTATATTCTTCATGATTTAGGTAACTGAGAATCTTCAATGCATCCAAGCATGCTCTTCCTTCTGTGCCAGTTTATTTCCGTGGTGTTTCTGTCACTTTGAGGTTTTCAGGTGCAACAGACACACTCCCCTTTGCCAAAGAGGAGGCCCCTGAAAAAAATGCTTGAGTCTCCTATTGACTAATTGGCTTTGTTACTCAAATTGAGCACTCAAGCATTGGAAAATATTTGACTTGAGTAAGGGTGCCTTTACACAGAGAGATTTATCTGCCAGATTCCTGATGCCAAAGCCAGGAACAGACTATAAACAGGGAACTGGTCATAAAGGAAAAACTTAGATTTCTCCACTTTTTAAATCCATTCCTGGCTTTGGCTATAAAAATCTGGCAGATAAATCTCTTTGTGTAAAAGCACCCTTACAAACATTCAAGCATTTTTGTACTCGCTCATCTCTACTGATATATAGTGTGTTTAATGTGATCCACTTTAAATTTCCATTTATCCTATACTTAATTTCCAATCAACCATTTTTATTTTCGATAAAAAAAATTAAATTGTCTGAAACCAGAAACTAAACATAATGAGTAAATTATTCCAATTAAAATAGTTGTATATTAATTGGTCCAGTGAAAACAAATGTTGTGTCGTTTTATTGATTGCCATATTGTAATGTGCATCTATGGAAGCATTGTGCTTCCTGAGGCCAGTCTCAGATGTTTTCAATATGAATTCATATAAATAAGAGAATGTGACTCTCAGCCAGATAAAGCAGGTGCCTGAAGGTCGGTACAAAGTTATTAAGAAAATAATACATGGCAAAAAAGAAAGCCTAAATATGTGTAACCTTGGGGCATATTATGTAAAGAGAACTGACATTAATAAGGGATTAAAACATAATCAGGATAAAGCAATTTGATTATTTTACCATTTAAATGGATTTAAAACCTCTAATTCCTGACCCTGCATTTGGCCTTCTTTGAAGTCTAAACTGCCTGTGTGACTACAGCTGTGCTTTCTGAGGAGGGAAAGATAATCATTAACATTATGATTTCTCTCAACTCCTGTCTTACATTTTCTTTCCTCTAGTATTATTCTTTGACCTCACTTATTTCTGTAGCATTATCGATGTTGTAATACCTTCCATGTTTCAAGTCTGCAAAAGTCTCTGGGGAGTCAGAATTTTGACTCGCAAGGGTTCATCGCATCATCAAGTTTTGCTGGAGGTTCTCTGGCTGATTTCTTCCTCAGGGAGAAAAAGTTTATCATCATAACGGAGACAATAACTCTCAAGTATTCACATATCAGGAACAATTTGCACTATGATAAGCACAATCCGACGTTGGCAGTGTTGCCGTCCTAGTCATGTGGATTAGCTGCTCTTTATACACATAGATGGCTGCTGTGCAGAAAGTAGGATAGTTCAATGCTCATTCTGCTACTATCATTAAAATTGAATGATTAGATAATTAAAAACTGTAATAATGCTCCAGCAGATGAAGGTGAATTCTGCACTACCCCTGTCTATATAACATTTTAGGGTATGTGAAAATCATAAAGAAACGCCCCCCCCCCCCCGAATAAGAGAGATTTGCTACAAAAAGCAGCTGCGGCTCTGGATTACACAGGCTAACCATGCCTTACATAGCCACCAATGTCATTCCCGCAACAGAAGTTCATAGCTTTCCCTGGAAATAAACCTGATCCTAGAGGTTTTAGCTGATTGACCCACAGTAATGAACTGATAGCCATTTGGTTCTAGTTGACAACTATTCAAAGGGGTAGTGCGGCGCTAAGAAATTATTCACAAAATAACACACATTACAAAGTTAAACAACTTTGTAATGTATGTTATGTATGTGAATGACCCCCTTCCTGTGTTCCCCAACCCCCGCCCATGTACCCGGAAGTGTAGTGCAGTATACATACCTGATCCGTGTCGACCGACCCCGCCTGTAATCTTGTCAAAGACGTCATCTTCGCAAGGCCGGCCGACCCACTCCTGCCGTCCCTCATGCCGGCCCCCCTCTGCCGCGTCATAACTGTGCTCAGCCGCGATTGGCTGAGCACAGTTATGCTCAGCCAATCGCGGCTGAGCAGCTGGCATGGAAAAAATCATGGAAAAAAATGCTCTTCCTGTTTTCTGGCTGGAATTCCTGTGTTTAGTCTGTTTTTTTTTTCATCCAGAACAAGTCAGAAAATCCGCCTTCAGGAGACTGGACCTGGATTTCTAGTAAGTTCAGCTTTGTTTTACAGCATTATAACAAAAAATAATGAGTGTATATTGCAAACTTGCTTTATATCATATGTACTGTTGATTTAGATTTTGAAAGTTATAACGACAGGTACACTTTAAGTGCACTGCTCCGAGTGACATCACTGCAGGACACTGTTATGACTTCATATGGAGGCATGCAGCAGGAGCCAGTGGATGTCATGTGTGGGCACGGGGAATCACTTCCCAAAACTAACAAAGGCACATGCATGCAAAAAACTGTCTGCACATCAAAATAATGTTATCAGCATATGATATCAAACAGACACAATTTCAAGTTAAGGCCCAATGTAAACAAGCCAAAATCACAAAGGATTCCATTCAGAGCCAAAACATTTAAACAAACATACACATACCCAGCTTTAAATAAAGTCCGGATATCCTGCTACTGTATCTTCACTACCAATGGCTAAATGAGAAAGTGTACCAATCCATTATCCAGCAATAATGTAGTATCATGATACAGTTACCAAAAAGTTGTAATTCATATAGACCAGTGTGGAGAGAACACCTTATGCATTCTGACATTCACAGCGGCTTCATCAGAAGGTCTATTGACATCTGATCTCCGGCAAGCCCCACACCACTGTATTCTGACCACATCGTAAAAAGGCATATAAGTTAGAATTAGGCCCATTAGTGACTGCTGTAAAAAGCTTACAGCATAGGGTTTAAATATTATATTATATTATTACTATTCTGTTATAAATATATCATGTTACCACTGCCCATTACTTCTCTTAAAGGGTATGTGTCACCTAAATTTATTTTTTACTTAAGAAAGGGCTATAATACTGACCTTTGAAGAGGTCATTCCACACAGAGCTACTATTGTCTCCTCTACTAGTGTCACATGTTGCTGCAATGCTGTACAGATCACTTTACAGCAGCCTTCTCTTATAACTACAGACACAACAGGAAGTCGCTGCTTAGTTCAAGCCCCAGTGGTGAGACTGAAAACTCCAAGATCTCAGGATTATTATATAATATAGATAGAAAAATAAAAAAATAGGAAAAATTTCACCAAAAATTCTTAAAAAATATGTTTAACATAAAAATATTTCTTAGGGTATAAACCCACACACCGTATACGCAGCAGATACGCAACAAATACGCAGCAGATTTGTTGGTACAGATTTGATGCTGTGTTCAGTTATTTAGATCTAATCTGCTGCGAGTTTGCTGCGTATTGCAGCAGTAAATACGCTGCATATACGGTGTGTGGGTTTATACCCTTAAACAATAAGTGATTTTCTCATGATACATTCCCTATAAAGGGTTATTCCATCCAGGACCCCTTATTTCACAATGCCTTGGGGGGGTGGATGAAAACAATAACGTCCACTTACCTCCCCTGCTGTGCCCACATTCCGACACTCTGGTCCCCCAGTCCCCAGTCGCTACTGGTCTGAGACTTAAGACATGACATAGGCAGGCCCAATTAACCATTTACCTGCTGTAACGTTGTGCCGCCTCTGGCACTTAATGACTGAGCAGTCCTCCCTGTTCATGTATTAAGTCCTGTCTCAGACCAGGAAGGGACTGGAGCGGCTGAATGCGGCGCTAGCTCTGGGTTTAATGTTTTTTTTTTTTTTTATCCACTCTCTATCTGGGCATTGTAAAAAAAAAGGGGTCCCAGATGGAATTCCCCTTTTAATAATAAAGATATACTCTTTACCACCAGATGTGTTTTTTATCTGATACAGTGCAGTAGATGATTAGGGTATCTATAGGACCCCCTGAAGGTGAATCTGTCACCTGTATTTCAGGTTCCAAACTGCTGACACTGTTAGATAGCTGTAAGGTCAAGGGGACACATAGTACCTTTCATATATGCACCTGTGCTTCTGTAATAGTAAAATGCTTATTCTCTGGGGCAAAGAGTCAAAGAGGCTTTTACAAACTATTAAAAAACTATTAGCTGGAATATCTCCTTTCCCTCCCTCCCTGATTTATTGACACCTGGAATCTGAGTCCCAAGCAGGATCAGGTATGGAAAGGGGAGTAAGGAGGTGTTACAGCTTTCCGAAACCTCTTTGTACCAAAGAAGGAGAGTATTTTTTCTATGATATGGCAGCACAGACAGATACTGTATATGAAAGCTACCATGTACCCTAACAGCTAAGAGTGGCTGCAGTTTAGGGCCTAAATTGCAGTTGACCAATTCCCTGTAACCCAGGTTTGTGTAGAGACTTATTGTTACTATTCTATAAACCATATTGGGTTGTGTTTTAAACATAAATCACTTAACATTTAGATGAAACAAATATAAAAATAAATAGAAAAGAACAGCCAGTGCCTTTAAATGTCATATTTACATGGCAATTTGTGGTGCACATTCACCAGTTGTAATCTCTGTGTTCCCTGCCTGAATCATGCTTTGAAAAACACATTAACATTTCTACAGCTTATTCTTCATAATTCATTTATTGATGTAAGTTAAAGATGAACAAGATGCTCAGCTCTGATTAAGTTGTCTTTTATTGTTACACAAGGTTATATGTGAGCCAGTGCCGACCTGTTTTATGGCAACATCCAGGTGAATAGAAAGGCGCTCCAATTGATTTCTAGTTACTGCAATTACACAGCAGTAGGCATGAATCAATGTGGATCATTCTCTAAAGTTATAGTCCAGATCACCCACTGAATATTTAGCAATTGTATTTATTATACAATTATGTAAAGGTAAATTCTAATAATTGTACATGTTTACAATACATGTAAAATACAACAGTGTTTCATTTTCCTAGAGCAATAAAAGCTAAAAATAATCAATTATTTTTACAACCATCTGCTGTTTCAAATATAAAACAATTCTGCATATATTAATAGAGAGGGTGGCAAAATAACAGTATTAATGATCCAAGGACCTGTCATTGTGAACCTACTGTGGTGTGTGTATGTGGAATGTTGTCTAAGGCAAGCTGTGCTTTCAATACAGTGAACATCTATATCTAAAAATACACTTGATTCTGTTATTATAATCTTAATAAGTATGTATATTATATTGGTGCATAAGAGGTTTGCTGAATACACCAGGGACTTCACTTTAAAGCAAACTTTTTAAAATAAATACTTTATAATTTAAACCTTATATTTATTGTGCAGTTTCAAGTTCCCTTAGGTTGGAATCACACATGGCAGTTTTTTTAGGGGGAAAACTACCACATCATGCTAAAATCAAAAGTGGATTCAAATGGGATGGAAAAGGGAGGACTTGTACTCATTACTATTGGATCCTCTACTGGTTTTATGACAAAAACTGCAGTGGCAGTTTTTCCCCAAAAAACTGCCATGTGTGATTCCAACCTAAGGGAACTTAAAAAAAAATTGCACAATACATATGATAAAATTATTAAATGATTAAATGATAAAATTATTTATTTTAAAAAGTTTGTTTTGAAAGGAATTTGCCTGTTTTTTGTTACCCTGACAAATAGGACTAATTCAACAAACTTTTCATAATTTTTTTAATAGAATATTCGCAAAAAATTACACCAACAAATTCACTTGGTACTGACTAGGTGTAAGACTGCACCAGTTTGTGTGATTTTTTTAAATAGTTGCAAATAGTGATAAGCGAATACTAAAATGCTCGGGTGCTCGTTACTCGAGACGAATATTTTCCGATACTCATTTTGAGTAACGAACCCCATTGAAGTCAATGGGAAATTCAAGCATTTTTGCAGGGGACCCAAGTTTGGTGGAGGGGAGGTTGTGTGAAAACCTGTCAACCTAAGAAAATGATGGTAACACCACGGAAATGGACAGGAAACAGCAGGGGCAGCATGCATGGATTCCTCTGAGGCTGCCTAATCGCACCATTATGCCAAATTCTGGGCAACAGCCTGGTTAAAACAGAGGTAGGCATATGAACCAAAAACTTGGCCTGTCACAGCATGGCAGTGAGAACACAGGGAACCATTAAAACAGAGTTAGCATATGAAACACCCCAAAATTTAGTTTGACACAGCATGGCATTGAGAACACAGGGAACCATTAAAACAGAGTTGGCATATGAAGCACCCCAAAAACTTAGCCTGACACAGCATGGCGGTGAGAACACAGGGAACCATTAAAACAGAGTTAGCATATGAAGCACCCCAAAATTTAGCCTGACACAACATGGCGGTGAGCACAGTGAACCATTAAAACAGAGGTAGCATATGAACCAACCAAAAACTTAGCCTGACACAGCATGGTAGTGAGAACACTGTCAACCATTAAAATACGGGTAGCATATGAACCAACCAAAAACTTAGTCTGACACAGCATGGCAGTGAGGACATAGAGAACCAATAAAAGTGAGTGCGGTAGCAGGTAAGCCTCCCAAAAATTATGCCACACACAGCATGGTGGAAGAAGAATTGGCTGTTGGCTGAGAATTGAAGGAGGATGAGGAAGAGGAGGAGAGAAGATACCAAGAATCCTTATGTTGAGCTGCTTTTCCCGGGTGGACAGTTGAATTCAGGTGAAATCCAGGCTTTGTTATTTTTAGAAACGTCAGCCTGTCAGCGCTGTCAGTTGACAGGCAGGTGCGTTTATCAGTGATGATGGCACCAGCTGCACTGAAGACCCACTCTGACAACACGCTAGCGGCAGGGCAGCCCAGCACCTCCAAGGCGTAAAACGCCAGTTCAGGCCACATATCCAGCTTTGCAACCCAGTATGTTGTATGTAGCAGAGTGATCGGGAAGGATGTTGGTATGGTCAGTAAGGTACTCTCTCACCATCTTTATGAAGGCCTCCCCCCTACTCTGTCTAGACTGGGGACGGTTGATATAGTCTTGCTGGGGTGCCATGAAACTGTCAAAGGCCTTGGAGAGTGTTCCCCTGCCCCTTGACAAGCTGCCTGCTCCACCCCTCCTCTCCCTCGCTGTTTGACCCACAGAACTCTGTCCTCTTGCGCTAGTGGTGTCAGATGGGAAATAAACTTTCAGCTTCTGCACCAGGGCCTGTTGATATTGATTCACTCTCATACTGCGTTCCTCAGCAGGAATGAGTGTGGAAAAGTTCTATTTGTACTGAGGGTCCAGGAGGGTGAACACGCAGTTATCGGTGTTGTCAATTTCTTTTTAACCTGAGGGTTATGGAAAGACAGCCTAACATAAATTCAGCCATGTGCGCCAGGGTCCCAACACGCAAGAATTCCCTCTCCTCAATAGGCTGACTCTCAATTTCCTCCTCCTCCTCCACCAATTCCTCCTCCACTAAGCTCAGCAGTTTCAACACCGCCTGTTAATGCTTACCGACCGCAGTGCTGATGCAGCTAGCGCTATTAAATGGAGGCGACGTGCTCGTGGAGGGTAATAGAAAGGAGGAGGAAGAAAAGGAGGAGAAAGAGGTAAACAAATCATGAGAGACCGCGACCGAGGTAGGCCCCGCAATCCTTGGTGTGGGCAGCACATGAGCGGAACCAGGGTCAGACTCTGTCCCAGCCTCCACCAAGTTGACCCAATGTGCCATCAGGGAGATATAGTGTACCTGCCCGCCAGCACTTGTCAACGTGTCCCTGGTTAGGTGGACCTTGTCGCTGACCGCGTTGGTCAGGGCACGGATGATGATATCTGACACGTGCTGGTGTAGGGCTGGGACGGCACACCATGAAAAGTAGTGGTGGCTGGGGACAGAGTACCGAGGGACAGCCACCGCCATGAGGTTACTAAAAGCCTCTGTCTCTACCAGCCGATAGGGCAGCAGTTTTCCTATGTGCACATTTAAGGCTTGTGCACATTTAAGGCTTGTGCATGTGGGTGAGTGGCAGTTTATTTGTGCTTCCGTTCAAAGGTCTGTTGTAGGGACAGTTGAACGCTGCGCTTGAAAACCTTGCTGGAGGGTGTGGAGGAGGCCTTGGCGGGGAAATTGACAGAGCAAGCACAAGACACAGGGGAAGGAGCAGGGGTGTTTAGTACTCATATGACTGTGCATGCTGGTAGCAGTTAGGCTGGTAGTGATGGCTCCCCTGCTGATCCAGGTATGGCAAATGTTGCACATTACAGTCCGTTGGTCATCCGCAGTTTCTTTAAAGAACCTCCAGACTTGCGATCATCTAGGCCTGGTCAAGGGAGTATGACTCACTGAAACAGTCTACTTGCTCTGGCCCTGCTTCTCCTTCTGCCCACCCCTCTTCTTCTTCCAACCGGTCCTGTGGCTGAACTTGCCTCCCCCTCAGAACCACTCTCTTCACTAGGCTTATCCACCCAGCTCAGGTCAGTTACCTCGTCCTCATCCACCAGCTCTTCCTCCAATTCATCACTCTGCTCCCCACTTTGAGTAACATCCATGACAAGAACCTCATCGTCATCATCAGACACATCTTCAAACCCTGCGTGCAAGTCCCCGCTCTCATCACCCACTGACTATGTGAGCTACATAGTTTGGGCATCAGGACAAATCGACTGCTCCAGTTGCTCTGACTCAGGGAAGGGTTAAGAAAAGAGTTCCTGGGAGCATGGTGGTGGATCTGAATCCCTCCTTTTCCTGGAGGGGCCAGGCTGTGGGGAAGAAGGCTGAGCTGCTGTAGCAAGGGTTCCACTTCCTTGGGTAACGTGGGTGGACTGCGTGAAAAACTGGGTGGTGGATAAGTTATTGGACACATTATCTGCTATGCACGTCATCACCTGTTCACACTGCAGCGGTTTCAATATTGGTCTACCATGAGACCCCGTAAGTTGCTCGAAGAAGCTAGGAAGTGAATGTCTGCCATGTACCACTGCTCCTTCCTCAAGGGGTGCTGCTGTGTCACCCTGCCCTGAACCACGGCCTCTGCCCTCATCCTCGATCCTTACCCCTGGAGTTCATCATTTTATGCACACTGCACAGTCAAGGCTGAGATAGCTGGAGGCTGTGGTATACAATCTGTTGGTGGCTGCACCTATACACTGTATAACACCCCCTTACACAAAGTAATCAGTGGTGAGCCTACATATGCCTTGAGTAAGAAAGACAGAAATCAGCAAATATACTTGTGGCCCCACTAGTTTATGGGAAGCTGTGGTATACAATCTGGTGGTGGCTGCAGCTATACACTACTGTGTGACACCCCCTTACACTGGGCAATCACTACTGAGCTTAGATATGCCTTGAGTAGTAAATACAGAAATCAGCAAATATACTGGTGGTCAGTGTCACACTAGTATTTGGAGGCTGTCTATAGAGTCTGTGTGTAAGTGGTGGGCTGTGGTCTATGGCAACTGTTACACAAGACAATGAGCAGTGAAGTTCTATGCAGGTGTACTACAAATCACAGCAATACAATCGACAATAGCAGCACCGCCAGCCACAAAATCATAAGAGTACTGAGCACTTCTTAGGGGTCTGTATGCAATACCTAATGTCCCCTTTCTGCCAGCAGCCGATCACTAGAGATGAGCAAACTTTTCAAAAGTTCGGTCCGACCGGAGTTTCGGATTTTTTCGGAAAGTTCGGTTCGACCGAATTTCTGATTTCTTCGGATTTCCTAGTTTAAAGCATCTATATGATACGGGGGTAGTGTATTTGGTTGAATTTAGGGCTCTACATGTCAGTAACATCATTATCTTTTCGATACCTCAAACTCATTTTTTTTTTTAGACTTCAATATTCACCATTACAGGGTCTATGCAGGAAAAAAGTCACAAATTCAGTGAAGGAGCAGCAGTAGTCATTGGAGGCCAGTGGAGGTCCAGCAATAGTCATTTCAGGCCAGTACAGGAGCAGCAGTAGTCAACATGGAGGCCAGGCAGGATCAGCAGTAGCCAACATGGAGGCCAGGCAGGAGCAACAGTAGTCAACATGGAGGGCAGGCAAGATCAGCAGTAGCCAACATGGGGGCCAGGCAGGATCAGCAGTAGCCAACATGGAGGCCAGGCAGGATCAGCAGTAGCCAACATGGAGGCCAGGCAGGATCAGCAGTAGCCAACATGGAGGCCAGGCAGGATCAGCAGTAGCCAACATGGAGGCCAGGCAGGAGCAGCAGTAGACATCATGGAGGACAGGCAGGAGCAACAGTAGCCAACATGGAGGCCAGGCAGGTGCAGCAGTAGCCAACATGGAGGCCAAGCAGGAGCAGCAGTAGCCAACATGGAGGCCAGGCAGGAGCAGCAGTAGTTAACATGGATGCCAGTTAAGTCCCAGCAGTAGTCAACATAGAGGGATGTGATATACACACTTTCAATCAGAATGGTCAAAGTATAGAAATTGTGTGTGTGTGTGTGTGTGTATATATATATATATATATATATATATATCACTACCATTTTTCATACCTTCTACTCCAGGGGAATAATGGTTCTGATTTCTAAGAATTTGATAAACTAAGTGAAGGGTAGAATTACTTATCAGTGTAGAGTAGAATAGGAATCAAAAGAATTGATTTGCATTTTGGCATTTGTTTATAACCGGCACCTTAGACATCCAGAGTGCTTAAAAATCAGAATTCTAAATTAGGAAATATAAATGCCATTTTTTGTGTTTCAACATAAGAAGGTGAACAAGGAGATGGATAAATTATAGGTCAATAGGCGGTAATAGGAGTTAAGAGGGCAAATTCACTTGTATTAAATCAAATTTATCAAATTGAATCAAATATGTATCAAATTTGTAAAGAATTGAGCTTTATTGATATTTGCATAAGCCTGAGGATATTTTCCTGTTGCAATAAATCTAATATATACATTATTACAAGGTAATTAAGTTTTGGGTAATATAGACACTTTATCCAAAGTTATTTATGGGGGAGTAATTTGGGATTTTTTTATTTTTTTTTAAAGAACTAGATAGTCGGAATAGATAGTGGCGCAGGTCCAGTGTAGGGCCAATGCATAAGAATTTTGTATTCATTTTCTTTACAGGCCACACAGGACAAGGGTTTAGCCGCCTATGACCAGATAATTTGCCACATCTCTAATGGGAGATCACTATCTAAGTATGTATCCCACTTAATCATGTAGCTATACTTTAGCTCTGGGGAGTCTGAGGGATAGGATAAGATGTGATAGATCGCAATAATAATACCCCTGGTGGACACTGGGAATTTAATCAGCCACTCAAAGGACGTTGGTTTAGAAAACTTTGAGAAGCCACATAGTACTCTTCATATAAGGAAAGGACCTGTAAAGGTAAAGAGAACTTTTCCGTCAAGAAAGTAAAAGGCACTAGGGCTCGTTTAAGGGGATCAACCACCTTCACATAATGAAAGAGTTTTGCCGCTAACTACGGGGCTATTGTCTGTGATTTCATACTCTCTGGGGTAGATAACAGGGGGAAAAAGGTGTTAAATGGTAGAACTTTGATTGGAAAGGATTCTGTTGGTTAAGAGCCAAACAATTCAAGTAAGTTGCATAGGGCCTAGGAGGGGGAGGAGTGAGACTGAGTCATAGGAGGGAAAAGACCAGATGAGAACACAGGGGTAGATAGTAGGCGCCAACAAGAGTTTAAAAAAAAATAAAAATCTCAGTCCACTTATTGAACACCTGAAGTGAGGTCCTGGGCAGAATCCTGTGCAGATGGACTGACAAGTAGTATTTGGTGTTGGTATTGGTGTTTTTAAAGGATCCATCTGTCTCCCTCCTTTAGGATAAAAAAGAAATTTGAACAGCGCTCCATAGCACAGATCAAGAGGATATGTGGTAGGTGAGAGAAATTAATGAAATTAATGAAAACTCTCACCTTGTGGGGTTGTGCAAGAGGAGGCACAACACTCAACAACCGCATGAGAAGGATCTCTGCCGCTCCCAGGTAAACCATACAAGATGGATAGCAATAAAACAGACCTCCCTCCAACCAGGGTGTGTTTGGGCGCAGATCCAGAAGAGATGCAAAAAACTTCATTATTTAAAATTCATTAGTAATATAAAAATTCATGAAGACACAACGCGTTTCTAAACCGGTCTGGTTTCTTTTTCATGTGTCAATTTTTCTTAATTTAATATTTTCTTATTGTTTCCTGTCCATTTCTGTTGTGTTTCCATCAATTTCTGAGGTTTCACACGACCTTCCCTCCGTTTCGAGTAACGAGCACCCAAGCATTTTAGCACTCGCTCATCACTACACTTTAACCAACAACTGATTTACTGGTTGCTTGCGGTATACTTGAGAAGCTGCAGTTATTGACATTACAAGGTAAGGTGCATGTACTGTCTGCCCTTTTTTTATTATTCATTTTTGTCTACATTGTTCAGTAAAACTCTGTCTATATTAATGATTGTGATCGGTGCTCAGGGAATCCATAGTTCAAACAAGTGTTGAGAACAGTCAGTAAATAAAATGAAAGAGGCAATGGGTATTCTAAAAGACTATCAAATGTGAATGGTTTTGAAGGCTTTGCGCTCAATTCCAGTTATTTTTCATTATTGTTTTATTAATTAAATTTATGCAAGACGCTATGTCAAAGGAAATGTCTATACTACAAAGTGAATTGCAATATATCTTAAAGGGATGGATGCTATTAGATTCAGCTGTTTTTTATTATTAATGAGTGTATTTAATGAGAATATATAAAATGAACTGTTCTGGGAAACACGCACATTGAAATACTTATTTGTCACTTTAAGATGGAATTTGTTAACATTTTGAGACGATCTATGTTTAAGAATGTTTGCTGTAAGTGGAAGTTATAAGTAACGCATATAGATTCCCATATTATAGGTAATACACTACAAACAAGCTCTTTGTTTACATGGCATAAAGTTTTTTTGCACGTTTTTTGTGTTTGGTATTCACGTTGGCTTCACACATAATTTATTATTTATTTGTCCTGGAGAAAGAATACATTAATGCAAAGTAGGAAGCTAAAAAACATAAGAATTAAGAAAATGCATAAATGTTTTCCAGTTAGAAATTCTTCAGCTTGAACTGCTTACAAACAAGCACAAACATAGTAAAATATCACTAATAAAATAAAAAGAAAAAAAAATTCAGCTATAGAGATGAGCGAGTACTGAAATGCTTTAATGCTTTTTACTCAAGTTGAGTATTTTCCAAAGTCAATGGGAGAGTGGAACATATTTTCAGGGGCCTCCTATTCAGCAAAGAGGAGGGTGCTTGGCACACCTGAAAACCTCAGAAAGTGCTGGAAACAGGCACCGCAGGGGAAGCATGCATGGACGAATTTTTACATACTGACAATATTGCCCACCCAACCCAAGATAAAGTTCAATAAAAGCTGGCCCGTCTCTTACTTTAGTTCCCATCATCTCTAAGAACCATATATGCTGTAGACAAGGGGCAACTCATACTACACCCACCGGTTACTGTGTGTGACATGGTCAGACCCATCATGCTTAAATTTTGAAGGATGGATTTGTAGACTCATCAAGCCAATGCACCAAGTGCAAGTGCTGCCAAAAATTGAAAGGAAAGAGGGAATCCCATACACGTTTCATTTCTCATAAAGAAGAGCCTCATGCAAAGGCTGTAAAAAATTTTGGGCCAGGGCCTGGTGGCAGCCTTCTTCATAATTGAGGGAGAGAGTCTGATGGTGCCCCCTGTAAAAATTGTAGTTGAGAGTCTGTTGTGACCCACCTTATAATTGTGGGTAAGAGCCTCTTCTGACCCTGTTAAAAAATGTGGATAAGAGTCTGTTGTGATCCTCATTATACCTGCGGGTAAGAGCCTGTTGTGACCCTGTAAAATTGTGGATAAGAGCCTTTCATGGCCCTCATTATAAGGGCCTTCTGTGATCCTAATTATAATTGTGGATAAGAACCTGTTATGACCCTTATAATAATTGTGGATAACAGCCAGTTGTTACCCTGATTTTAATTATGGATTAGGGCCTGTTTTGACCCACATTATATCTTTGGGTAAAAACCTGTTGTAACCCTGTTAAAAATGTGGATAAGAGCCTGTAGTGACCCTCATAAGAATTGTGTATAAGTGCCTGCTATGACCCTGATAAAATTGAGGGTAAGAGCCTGTTGTGACCATCTAAAAACTTGTGAGCAAGAGCTTGTTGTGACCCTTTAAGAAAATTGTGGGTGAGAGACTGTCGTGACTCTCTAAAAAAATTGTGGGTGAGGTACAGGCAGGAAGCAGTGGTGTGACCCACAAGTGCTCATTAAGGAGCACAACCTTCATCCCAGCTATTTGGGTACTTTGCCAACATGCGTCGGCAGATGCTAGTGAAGCTAGGTCAGCCTGATGGTGGTGGCTTCCCTGCTGATCTTTGCCTAGCACATTTTGCTAAAGGCAAATCGTTTGTCTTTGGCACTTTCATCAAAATAATGCCAAACCGCAGAAAACCTTCCCCCTCTGCGAGCGGGAGCACTTGCTATGGCCCGCCTTCTCCCTCTGGCCACACCACTGCCTATTGCAGCTGGCGCTGCAGATCCCTCTGCCTCTAGAACACTGGATCCAGTCAGCTCACCAGTCAGACCAATTGCTTCCTCATCTACATCCTCCTCCACTACCCTGAGACATCGAAAGCTTTTGCTTTGGGGATCAGTGGACACAATCTCCTCTAGTGCCAGCTGAACTGTTAGCTCAGAGTGCGTGGTGGCAAACTGGCTGTGTTATCTGCCATCCTCGTCAACACCTGGTCACACTGCTCTGTATTCACTAGTAAATAGTACTGAATTCCCCTGCTAACTGGAAGTGGTGGCAAGGAATCCTGCAAAGGCTGTGGTTTTGTGCCTCAGAAGCAGGCTCTGATTCAAACCACCCAGGCCAATTGGCTTGTGCCTGCACTTTTATCAGTATGTCCATGTCCAATTATTTTGCCTATTTATTTTTTTTATTATGAAAATACAACAAGTAGTATACAACAGCATATACTCAGTCACCACCATTAGACCTTCTCCCTATGACACTGGTTACACTGGAAAATACAATATTTTTTTATATTTATATATTATATTATATAATATTATATTATATATTATATTTTATAGTCCTAAAAATTATCAAGTACTTTCGAGTACTGTGATACTTGAGCAAATAGTGAGCTCAGAAGGGTATATTCACTCATCTCTAGTCTGCATCCAGGTATTTTAGCTTCTATATACAATGTATTACACCATAGATGTAGTGGATGCATGCAAAATAAATGTATGTATATAAACATTTATTGCTAAATTCATTCAATTCATAATTCATTGAGCCATGCCTATATAGAATAGCATAAAACATTCAACAGAGAGCCATGCAAAAAAAGAATAGCAGAAAATTTTTTAAAGGTTTTGTCCAGGATTAGAAAGAAGAGTCTACTTTTGCCCATTTGGTAGTTTTGGTGCTACAGCTTACTTTCACGTGTGTAAAATACATTTCCAGGCAAGGCCCATGCAGAAGAATAACGCTGTTCCTGAAAGAAAAAGCAGAACTTGTATTCTAATCACAGACGACCTTTATCAAATTACTCACTTAAAATGAAAGCTTAACAATATGAGATCAAGTTATTGAGAGGGATTTTCCCCTGTGTTTTATTAAGATAATTCTTACTATACTTGAAAAATCGTAAACTGTGTAGACTTTTATTACTCTCTTGTTCTCCCTTTAATTTATTTTTATCACTGTTATATTAGCTTATATCATACTATTATTAAACTATTAGATTTTTTATATTCTTATAACTGACAGATTATCCCAGGCTATTATAACTGGCATATTTAATTGTTATGGCCATTATCATGATTATGATTTAGTCTTTCTTTGTATTATCACAGGAATACTTGATTTTAATGCCAATTATCACTTAATGTTTTATTCTGCCATAATTCTGTCACATAGGAGGGATTGGGAAACTAATGATAATATATTGCCCCTAATATGGATTACATTGATTTATCATTTACTTAATACAAACCTGCAGTACTATGTTACTCTAGTGGGAAATAATGTTAAATCCAACACCATGTGCTCAACAGAGTAAATATATTTTTATACCATATACCTTTTATTGATTTGTAACAAGTCTTGGACAGCTGTGCAATATTACACCTCATATATACGACAAGAAAACTGTTATGATACACACCAAGGTTTAGGGATGACAACCGCATGAGATAAAAAAAAGGCTACAAAAATATAATACCTCTCCAAAATCTACGGTTGGGAGGGTCGAGGGGAATATATGTTAGTGGGGGTTTTTTTACCGTTGGTTCTTTTTTTTTGTAAGTGTATGCTTTTCTTCTCTTTTGAAAAATAAAAGGTATAATATATATATACATATACAGTGTATATATATATATATATATATATCTCCACTCAGATTGACAGATTCTAAGGCAACCCCTTAATAATTATCAGAGCCTGCTGCAAGGCCGGATGGACTTTCCCGTTAGGAATTCAGGCATCATCTGTGGAGTCATTTCTGAAATTATTAATGTGAAACAAAGGCCAAAAAGAAGCAATGAGGAATGAGCAAGAGAAAAGGCAGCTAGCTCAGGTCGATAACAGGAGTGCACCAATTGACCAATACAGCATAATGTATATTGGGTTACACCAGTTTACACTCTGGAGTCACAAAGTCAGGAGACCATAGATTTAGAATCCAAAAATCATCAGACAAGGGGTTAACTACAGTTCTGTCAAGAGTCAGAAGCAGGGGCTTAACTAGAAATGGCCGAGCCCCATAGCAAACTTTTGATTTGATTTTTAAATAGTATTAGGGTAAATATTGAAGCACCAGTATATAAGGAGGCCGCACGATCGTGACCATGGCTGCACGATAGCACTTTTACCCAGCCGTCGGAGCGTTAGAGGCTGGTAAATATGGAGCATTCGCCCCTCTGCATAGGATGAGGCTGGTGGTTCAGGTGCGATCAGGCAGCTGCAGGGGGTGGCAGGCAGGAGCGGATTAACTTTACCATAGGCCCCGGGCTGTTCGCCAAGCCTGGGCCCCCCCCCCCCTACTCCACTGTAACTATATCTTTAGTATTGCTCCTCCATAGTGCAGACTGTACAGGATCTGTGGTGATATCATAGTCACATGATAAGGTCCTTCAGTATGTTCTTTTATGTTATTTAATTGTCTCCTTACCACAGTTTTGCCCTGATTTGTGCAAAAAAAGCAGCAATGTTTTGCAAATTATGGCAGAACTGTAGCAGAAAGTGCAGGAAGGGCCCTGTTATCATTTTTTACATGTAATTTCTACATATACTGCTGGACCCTTCAGGTATAGACGGGGTTGTGATGTCACATTTTTTTTGAGAAATTGAAGCCTGCCTGGTCTACTAAATTGAGGGAAATAGCACTACAGTGGTACCTTGGTTTAAGAGTAACTTGGTTTAAGAGCGTTTTGGTTTAAGAGCTCACAGTTTTTCAAAATTGTGACTTGGTTTAAGAGAATTTTTTTGGTTTAAGAGCTCCCTGTACTAGGTGGGAGCGCAAGTTGGGGAGGTACATAGTATATAGCGGGGTCTACAGCCCTGTACTCTAACCTAGGAAGTCTCCCTTGCCTTCCAAATCATAGCAAATCCACTTCAGGCTGGGGCTCACATCAGGGGACGGAACTGTGGAGGTAATCTCTGCATATCTGTAACCCCTCTCTCCCCGGACAGAGTGCTGCATGTATGTACCCACATCTGTACTGCTCGGTCCTTCATGCTCCCTGCAGTCTCTGTCAGTCCTGATTGGTCCATGCTGAGCACACACCCCTTCTCCATGTGCTGTCATGTGACCACACAGACCTCTGACAGCAGCCCTGCTTCTCTATTCTAGCATGTTGTACTACGCTACTGCATTATAGGGATCTGCAGTTCCACCCTGTATCTACAAACTGCTGCTGTGTTTCAGGTTTATGCACTTATTATACATTTTACTCCACATGCTGATTGCTATACTGCACAGTAACCTATAATATCACATATTCAGCTGTTTATAAATGTCTGTTTCATTTGTCTTACATGTTACTCAAAATATAAAATCATTATTTTTGGGGAGTGGAACCAATTGTCTGCATTTCTATGATTTCTTATGGGAAAATTTGCTTTGGTTTAAGAGTGGATTTGGATTACAAGCAAAGTCCCAGAACGAATTATGCTCGTAATCCAAGGCACCACTGTATATGTTTTCCCATAGTGAGTTTACATTAAACATTGGTCTAACTTAGCTTATGAAATAACGTGTTGAAAAGCAGATTTTGGTCGGAATTGTCCTTTAATTGTAAAATGGAAAAATTGAAAAAAAAAATAAAATAAATTCTCGGAAATATGTTTAGAATTAAATCTTTATTTAAAACAATAGATCATTTTCGGGTGACACATTCCCTCTTTCAAATTAATTGTAGTCTAAACCATTTCTTAGGGTACAAACCCACACACCGTATACGCAGCAAATACGCAACAAATACGCAACAAATACGCAGCAAATACGCAGCAGTTTGATGGTGAAGATTTAATGCTGAGTTCAGTTATTTAGATCTAATCTGCTGCGTTTTTGTTGCGTATTTGTTGCGTTTTTGCTGCGTATTCGCTGCGTATCGCAGCAGTAAATACGCTGTGTATACGGTGTGTGGGTTTATACCCTTAAGGCTCATTATTCTTTGGGATAGTACCATATCCCAAAGATCCAATAGAAGATAGTGCTATTTGAATGTGATTTAAAGGCAACATTTTCCTTTAGAGATAGTTCCTATAAACCTAAAGGGGTACTCAGTGGAAGAAAAAATTTCAAATCATCTGATGTCAGAAAGTTATACAGATTTGTTAAATTACACTGGGGGACATCTCTTATATGGCAATACCATTATCTCGGAACAACAATACCCAGTAATAGTTTTTGTTCTCTGTTTTTGTTTTGTTTTGTTCATGGTTTACCCACTGTCATTTCAGCAATCTTCAGCATAAAACTTTAAAACATGTGGAAAATGTTATTCCCTTCTAACAGATGTATTCTCATGCCGATTGCTTCATTAGGACCTACGTGTCCATGATCAATGTATCGTCTGTTTACTGATATTCTTGCTGCATTGCTCAATTCCACAATAAAAATTTTGTTTGTATAAAAAAAAAAAAAATTACTTCTTTTAAAAAATCTGATGCCTTTCAGTACTTCTTGGCTGCTGTATGTCCTGCAGGAAGTAAAGGTTTCTTTTCAGTTTGGTAGAGTTATTCCTGCAGGACATACAGAAGAATAATTTCTATTATTTATAAAGAACACCAGTTGGTTTGAAAACATTTTTCTTTCTCCAGAGTACCCCTTTGACCACTTAAGGACACAGTGGCCTTAAAGACACTGTCAGTGGGTTAATGCTGTCCTATCTTAGGGTAGCATAAAATGGTGTCAGAGAAGCTAAACAGAATGATGTATCACTTGTGCATCTGTGCAGCTGATTCAGAGATATCATTCTGAATAACATGAAAAATAAGTAGTCCTCCCCATTATGTGCATGAGCCTGTTAGTCCTCAATATTCATGAGAAGCAGAAAACTCAGCCTATAAGCTGCTGATTGGCAGTTATCTATCCATGCTGTGTATAGGCACTCTACTGTCAATCAGCAGTTGGAGGGCGGGGGGAGGGGTGTGGCAAAAATCCTATTCTCCTGCATATTAGGAGAACGGCTGAACAGAATGATGTAAGTAATACACTGATCTGTTCGGTATTTCTGTCACTAGTTTATGCTGCCCTCATTTAAGGCCACATAAACCTGATCACAGATTCCTTTTAAGGACCAGGAAAATTTGCAATTTACATAATTTTTGCATTTTTTTGTACCACGATCTCTAGTTTTTATTAGCATACTACTGCCTGTCATTGATGTCCTCACAATTTATGAAGCAAGCTCAGCTCTTGATATCACTTCATAAAGCTGCAGAACTTAATGGTATACCAATACTTCTTGGATCCTTACGTGACAGGCTTCCAGGGAGTACTAGAATGTCATGGGTCCTTAAGAGGTTAATTTACAAGTAACATCAGAATGTATTCACTATATCACCAATGTGCAGAATAATAACAGCACAGTTTGGGAGAATATGTCTACATTGCGTAGTCAGGTACACAGAATACATTTCACAGGTGAGCCCAAGGTGCCTACGTCCTGTACAGTACGTCTTGTAATTCAATGTCTGACTTAAAAGCCTCAGAACAAGACCGTTCTGATCAGGGTGAACATGAGAGAGATTTCAATCCATGGACACATCTGTTTCAGTCTTTTGGACATTATCAGTACAGAGCAGATGCCATGGATATAGACTCACTGGAACAGAACACAGATAGAATCAGCAAAGAGATAGGGAGATATGAGGCAATTCTGTATTGATGTCTAAAAGGCTGAAATAGATCAGTCCTGAAGTGATCTGTGGTTACTTGGTACACATGTAATGTCCTAAGACTTATTTTGAAGTAACACATTGACTAGCAGGTAAACAGAGAGATCTATTACCTTTCACCTGTCTTTTTACCAAGACAGTCTTGCTTGAATCTTCATGCCTACTTATTTATTCTGTCTAAAGAGATTCAATATTCCTGCGAGGTTTCAGACTATATGAAACAGGGAATAGTAACACCATGAAGAAAACGAAATAATAAACAGTAATCCTAGCCAGAATAATAACTTAGATTTGGTTTTCTTTCTAGGGAACATATCTTTCTTCAGTGTTGGTTCTATTCCAATAAGAAAATGTAAATGACATGAAAGATGTGAACAATCAGAGCCACTCATGTAATGTTAAGCTTTCTTTTTATGCCTGAGAAAAGAGTAAGCTTTTTCAGATTACATTTCTGATTAATATTGGGATTACTGTTTTGATTAATATTGGGATTACTGTTGGGATTACAATTATCAATAGTAGTTTGTTTGAGAATAAAAGAAATCAATATCTATAAAGTGCTGTTCAGATGAAAAGGTCTTTTATTATTTTCGGAGTAATCCTTAGAATGCCCCATTTTATATCTGTTATGGAAACATTCCCGACTCCTTTTTAATAAAGCTACTTTAATTTGCCATAAATGAAGAAGTATTAAATATAAGAATGCAATTTGGCACAACTCTACTTTGTTGATTGAAAAATCAGTGTATGGATCTACCTAGATTCCTTAGCTTTTTCTTAAAGGGAATCTGTCAGCTGCAATTCACGTTCCAAACTGCTGATACTGTTAGATAGCTTTTATGACAGGGAGACACATAATACCTTTCATATATCTGTCTGTGATTCAGGGATGTAGAAACATGCTTTTATGATATAGTAGGAAGAGTCAAAGAGGCTTTCCCAAGCTCCTGAAGTGCACCAAGCTGTAACACAGATGTTGTTGTTATGTGAGATGGTGAAACAACCAGTGAGATGTAACAATAGTATGTATGACATATGGTTTTAAACTGAAGTTCTGCATTTGGCCACAAGATGTCAGTGTTTGCAGTACACAGCCTGTGTTGTTGTTAAGGGAGACGAACCAGACAGTTGTAAGATGTAACCTGAGGGAAGTCTGGAGCAGCCATTTTGATGAGACAGCTGGCTGTAGCAGACGCACACTGAAAGACCTGATGCCCTCCACATGAAGTATCCTCCTTTAAGGACCCCATAACTGCTGTGGATAGCAGCTATACTAGGTCCTGTTGAGATATTTACTGAGACAGCATAGGAACTGTGTCAAATCCAGTTGTGCAAAGAAACGACCGCCATCTTTGTTACAGGACTTTGGCAAGAGGGACCCCCTTGTTCAGTAACCATGATCAGCCATCTATCTAAAGGAGACCCGGGTCAGTAAGCGTGCACGCCAAACTTTCTGGGAAAGATATTGGGCCTGTGGACAGTTTAGTCAGGGCTATTGTCTGTGACAGGCTACATTATATTGTGTAAGGAACATCACAGCATATTCGGCTATTTGTTTAGTTATATTGTTCTTTGTGGTTTAGGGAACAGTGTAAATAGTTTATAAGATTGTAAGCTGCTGTGTTACACTACAAACACCCATGAGATGCACCCCCACATCATTGTTCCAGTTTTTTTAGGGGATTAATAGGTATATGGCGGACGACCTACCTGAGCTCGCTAGTTGGTAAAATTATTGCTTGTTCAAGGTATGCAAGACCTCTACCAACTATAAACTACAGGTACACAGGACCCCTAAAATATACACTACAGGTATAAAGGACGGATGTTTGAAGTTTTTTAGTTTATTTCTAATGTGCATAAGCTACAATTTACATAAACAGTGCCCGCTATATAGGGGCATATAGGGCTACTGGCAATTTTCCCTTAAAGGAGAAGTCCGGCGAAAATTATTTTTTTATATGTTATTACTGATGGAAAGTTATACAATTTTCTAATGTACATTAATTATGGGAAATGCTCCTATACTGCTATTTCCCTTAATTTAGTGTACCAGGAAGTGTTAGAATTCTCTCAGAAGCAGTGACGTCACGACGAAAGGTGTAATTCCTATGGAGTGTCCAGCAGGGGGCGCACTATATATAGAAGTCAATGAGTACCATTGACTTCTATATATAGTGCGCCCCTGCTGGACACTCCATTGGAATTACAATGGATGTGTATGTAATGTAATATACAGTGTTTTTGATTGAATACAAGTGTCCTTGCTCCCCAAAGTATTTCATAAATGTATTCAATCAAAAACACTGTATATTACATTACATACACATCCATTGTAATTCCAATGGAGTGTCCAGCAGGGGCGCACTATATATAGAAGTCAATGGTACTCATTGACTTCTATATATATATAGTGCGCCCCCTGCTGGACACTCCATGGGAATTACACCTTTCGTCGTGACGTCACTGCTTCTGAGAGAATTCTAACCCTTCCTGGTACACTAAATTAAGGGAAATAGCAGTATAGGAGCATTTCCCATAATTAATGTACATTAGAAAATTGTATAACTTTCCATCAGTAATAACATATAAAAAAATAATTTTCGCCGGACTTCTCCTTTAAACAAAAAAAACAAAAACATAGATTGAATACAAGTGAATGCTGTCCGGCTCCAAATCATAAAATCTTTTCTTTATTGTAACATGTTAAAATCTGTACATGACAGTATTATAAACGCCAACGCGTTTCGGAAAAAGCTTCCTTAATCATGGCATGTGATGCAGTAAAAAACACTTCTATTTATACAGACATTTAGTGGGAATAACAGGGGGAGGGAACAAGAAAAGAAACAGGAAAAGGCAATGCTCTATGCCAAACACCTGTGAGAGCATAGACGTGGAGTTACACCTGGCAGGAGAAACGCAGACGTCTTAGAACCCCACGCCCGATCCTCAAGGACAACACGGGCCCAGGTGCTTCGGGGGTTAAGAGGTCTGTAACATTTAGTACCACAGATGGTGAGACATCAGATACGCAGACAGAGCTTTCCGCTTCTGAGGACTATAATCAGTCTCCACCTGTGAGACAACGCAGATACCACAAAACCTATACCTATTACCGCCCCAAGACAAAGTCCGTACAAAGGGATCAAGATGGCGTCTCTGACCATGTTGCTACTCCTTTGCCAAAAAACGGAGATACCGCCACTGGGCAGGGAGGAAACATAAAAGCAAAGGGCAAACAACTGCCGAAGAAAAAGACAAAGTAAGCAATGATACTGTGAGACTTAGAGACTACATTTGATGTATATAATATGTCGGCTTGCATTCTGAATAGTGCCCAGCCTAATGTACTTAGGAAAGGACTGAATTTTGTGCCGGATAGCCAGTTTAATTTGTACCAAACTATCAGAGATGTGAATAAATTCATTCGGTTAATTACAGTTAAAAAAACATTTCTTACATGTTGATTCCACTAATTCGGATGCCCCTGCCGCATTTACTGCTCCTGATCTTAACACACGCGGTCGTGGTACCGCTTTGTTATCTATGACTTTTCAGGAGCAGCTTGCGGTACAGGCACTTATGGACTTACAGGAGGATGAACCCTCTCCTAAAGTACATTCCACTGCGAATCGTCTTAAATTACTTAATGTGAATTTCTATCCCGTACAGTCCCGGGTTTCTGCCATGGACATTTTCCAGTCCCGGGTAGAATCGGATTTACGGAATCTTGTTGGCAAACAGCAAAATACTGGCTGCAATTTAACAGTTGCTGAACGGAGAGGGTTAAAAGATCTAGCAGAAAACCCCTACACAGTCATTCGCCCTTTGGATAAGGGTGGGTCAGTGGTGGTTTTGGACAGGGCTTTGTATGAGCGAGAGGTCAACAACATGCTGTCTGACCGTCGCACATACAGACCTCTGTCCTCGGATCCCACCACCTGGATAACGACTAAACTTATTGAGATACTTAAATGTGGTTTAGATGCTAACATTATCACACAACGTCAATATGATTTTCTATTTGTAGAACATCCTATGGTACCAGCATTTCATGCCCTCCCCAAAACCCACAAAGGGATTTTCCCACCTCCCTTATGCCCCATTGTGTCCGGAGTGGGCTCCCTGTGTGAGAGACTTTGCTCATGGGTTGATGACTTGCTTCAACCCCTGGTGGTCCGGATTCCCGGATACATCAGGGACAGCAAGTCTCTCCTAGCGGCATTTGACGGTCTCACTTGGGCACCCACCTACACATGGGTAACGTGCGATGTCCCCGCACTATACACATGTATTCCTCACCATTTGGCCCTGGTAGCATTACATTTCCACCTTCAGAAATACACCAATTATGAAAAAATATTGCAAGATTACATTATTTCTGGTGGTTGAGTTTGTGTTACAACACAACTTTTTTTGCTTTAACAGTACATTCTATTTACAGACGGAGGGCTGTCCCATGGGAGCCAAGTTCTCCCCTTCATTGGCTAATCTTTACATGGGCTATTGGGAGGAGGTTCACCTATATGCAGAATCCAATCCATACCGAGATTCCATATTTTGGTATTGTCGCTATATAGATGACCTTCTCCTAATATGGCGGGGAGAGCAGAGTCATATCACACCCTTTCTCTCATTTCTTAATGACAACAGCCTTAATTTAGTCTTTACAATACACTCAGATTCACACACTGTTTCTTTCCTTGACATTACTCTAATTGCCGATTGTGGGAACAGTAACATTGCCACTTCCCTTTATCGCAAGCCCACCTCAGAAAATGGTGGCATCTTGCATGCATCTAGCAGTCATCCCTGGCATACTATCAGAAGCCTTCCCATTGAAGAATTTGTCAGAACACGTCGTGCGTGTTCTGACAATTCCACTTATCTCTCCCAATGCAATAATCTCACACATATACTGCAGGCAAGGGGATACACTAGGAATGTCATCACTAGAGCAAGGAAGATTGCAGAATCACATAATCGCGATTACCATCTTCGTGACAGAGAATATCAAAAAAGAAACACTCAGAGAGTTCCGATAACTTTTTCTACTCCCTACAGTACGCAGTTTTATGATATACAAGCGGTGATTCACAAAAATCTTCCTGTGCTTTTTCCTGATGGGGAATGTGCTGCTGTGTTGTCCCAAGGCATTAGGTGTGTAGCCAAAAGGGGCAGATCCCTTGCTAATATTTTATCACCTACTGTCCTCAAAAAACAAACTGCAAGTAACTGGCTAGCTACTACGGGCTGTTTTAGGTGCTCTCCCCCCAGATGTCCTATTTGTAAATTTATGACAGCTCAAAGACACTTTGTCTCTAGTGTAACGAAGAGGAATTACTATATCTCCACCTTGATCAATTGTGAAACTAATCATGTGGTATATTTGCCACATGTACAGAATGTAACGTACAATACGTAGGATGTACAATACGAAAACTTAAGAAAAGGATAGCCGAACCTCTTGGGGACATATCAGTGGCCACCAGAATGATGTTACATCGCCCCATGTCTGGCCTCTCCAGACATTTTGTCGAGCGACATGGGGGAGATGTGTCATCTCTTTCCGTATGCGACATCGAAAGGGTTAATAGACCACAGAGAGGCGGGGATTGGCTACATCAGGTTAGATTACGAGAAGCCTTTTGGGTTCTAGAATTAGATTGCCGTTCACCACTCGGTCTTAATATGAAGAACGATCTAGCCTATATTTACTAGTTATCATGTGCTAGTCACTTATTTGGAATGTTCTTTACTATATATATATTACATTTTCTCTATAATGTGTTAATTTTTTGTGTGTTAAACTATATTTAGCCTAGTTCCTGAATTTTTATTTTTGGAATATGTTCACATGCTGCGTTTTTTCTTAGCTTACCATGCGTTTTTTCCATCCAGGTAATCCATCCATCCCTGGTTTTATGTGTGTAACTCCACGTCTATGCTCTCACAGGTGTTTGGCATAGAGCATTGCCTTTTCCTGTTTCTTTTCTTGTTCCCTCCCCCTGTTATTCCCACTAAATGTCTGTATAAATAGAAGTGTTTTTTACTGCATCACATGCCATGATTAAGGATGCTTTTTCCGAAACGCGTTGGCGTTTATGATACTGTCATGTACAGATTTTAACATGTTACAATAAAGAAAAGATTTTATGATATGGAGCCGAACAGCATTCACTTGTATTTGATATATGCATCGGGAGTCGGCCCGACTCGATTTTCCGTGCTTCAAGATGGTTGATGCCTTAACCCAAGGACAAAGGGTGAGCTGATACAATCCTCTTTTGCTATACAAGGACATAGATTGGCCTCCTGGGCACCTTAGAATAAATCTAATTAACACACTGACACTTTATACCCGGGCAGCGCCGGGTACATTTTCTAGTACAACATATATCTGGGCGACATGCTGTGTAGCACAGGAGCTATCTAAATTGCTATCACCTTTGGTATACACAATTGTGTTTTTTTCAGTAAAGTGTAGTTTAAGTTAAACTGGCATTAGAGTTGCTTTTCCCGTTCGTGACTTCACTGTATCTTGGGGAGCCCCCACTTACAGTTTTAGTGTCTAAAAATGGAAAATAACAATTAAAAAAATGTCAATCAGCTAGTCAATTATTCAATATCCACCATGGACAGCAGTGGACATTGGTGAGACAGAGGCATAAAATAAACTAATTAACCATTTAAGTACCCTTTCCACTCCTCTTGTGTGGCATCCTTTGTATCCCATTAGTTTAAATGCCACCAATTTCATTTTTATTTCAATTAAGTTTAGAGTTTAATATAAACATAATGGGGGAGATTTTTCAAAGGGTGTAAAATTTAGACTGGTGCAAACTGCCCACAGCAACCAATCACAGCTCAGCTTTCCTTTCAGTACTGCCTAAAGCTGAGCTGTGATTGGTTGCTGTGGGTAGTTTGCACCAGTCTAAATTTTACACCCTTTGATAAATCTCCCCCAGAGTGACCAAGCATCAGCTGAAGTCTTCTAACAGTTCAACTGACAGGCCACCATTGTTAACAGCCTTCAAGAACGACTCAGGGGTTGTTTTAGTGGCAATCCCAACAGGCTTTGATGAAGGCTGCAGCTCCCAGTAAGACCCATTGGCCAGGTGAATACTAGCCAGGCTGGTATTGTGGGCACGGTCCGATGTTATAAATAAAAATGAATAAAAATAAACATGTTTGTTATCACCGCGTGCGTAATCAAGCAAACTAATAATTTATCACATTCCTGACCTTGCAGGGTAAACGCAAAAAAAATCCCGAAGTGCTAAATTGCTCATTTTTGGTCGCATTAAATCCAGAAAAATTGTAATAAAAAGCGATCAAAAAGTTGCATATGCGCAATCAAGGTAACAATATAAAGAACACATCATGGCGCAAAAAATAACACCTCAAACAGCCCCATAGACCAAAGGATAAAAGTGCTATAATGATGAAGCGCGGTAGAGTCACGTGAAACGCCTGTCATAGCAGGGGGGTTGGCGTCTCTCCGCATCTTACCTGCCACGATGAACTCTGTACACAGTTTACACGAATAAAGTTGGTCTACTGAACGGTGAGTGCCCGCAGCTTCCTTTCTTTTTGGCGGATGATTTATGTACATAAGAGTGCTATAAGCCTGGGAATGAAGCGATTTTAACCCCTTGCCTCCGCAGCCTGTTTTGGCCTTAATGACCAGGGCCTATTTTTCAAATCTGACCTGTTTCTCTTTTTGTAGTGATAACTCTGCGATGCTTTTAACTATTGCGGTTACTCTGAGATTGTTTTTTTGTGACATACTCCTCTTTATGTTTGTGGTATACTTTTGTTGATACACTCAGTAGTTTTTTGTAAAAAGCACAACATTTGCGCAAAAATTTGAAAAATTTACATTTCTTTCTATTCAAAATTCTCTTGTTCTAAGAAAGATAGTCATATCACATAAAATAATTATTACTGCAACATCTACAACATGTCTACTTTATGGTGCCGTCATTTGGTGAACGTCCTTTTACTTGTTAGGATGTTAGAGGACTTTGAAATATTGCAGCGATTTTTTAAATTTTCAGGAAAATTTCAAATTCTGATTTTATTAGGGACCAGTTCAGTTCTGAAGTGGATTTGTGGGGCCTGTATGTTAGTTACCCCCATAAATCTCTCCACTGTAAAGACTGCACCCCTCAAAGTATTCAAAGTAACATTTCATAAGTTTATTAACCCTTTAGGTTTTTCACAGAAATTTAAGCAAGTTGGAGGGGAAATTTAAAATTTTCATTTTTTGGGCAGATATTCCATTTTAATCCATTTTTTCCTCTAACACAGCAAATACTAACTGAGAAATGGAACTCCATATTTATTCTGCTTGTTCCAATGTTTCTAGAAATCCGCCATATGTGGCTGCAGTCCGTCACTTGACTCAACCACAGGCTGCAGACATGACAGAGACCTGGAGAATTTTGGGGCCTTTTTTTATTTCAGGTTTTTTTTAGCCAGTATATCATGTCACAGAGGCCTTGCGGTGCCAAAATATTTGTGTAAGACAAGTTGACGTTTCCATTGGTACAATTCTGGGGAACATGTGACACCCTGATAATTTTTTGATTAATCTTTTATGAGGTGGTACGAATAAAAAACACAATTTAGCAGCTTTTTTTCACCATTTTTATGTTTGCAGCTTACTATACGTCACATAAGACATGTTATCTTTATTCGTCAGGTCGGTACGATTACAGTGATATCCATGTTATATAGCTTTTGTTATAGTTTATGCCATTGATACTATATACACTGTTTGTGTCTTGCATATTGTAAGGGCAGTAATATTTAAATTTTTTCGCCAAGGGACTTATGTGAGGGATTTTTCTTTTGCGGCATAAGCTAAAGTTTTTAGTGGTACACCTTTTGGGTACATGTGATGTTTTGATAGCTGTTTTCTTTATTTTTTTAGGGGCGGGATTAACAAAAAAATTTTTTATTTTGATTAGTTTTTCATTTTTTTTTTATGGCGTTAATGAGGTGGGTTAAATAATGTAACTGGTTAATAGACGGCGTCATTACGGACGCAATGATACCAAACATATGTATCTTATTTATAGGGGATCATTTATAAAGGGGGATGGGGAATGTGTATATTTATATATTTTATTTATTTTAATTAATTATTTATTTAATTTATGTATGTATGTATGTATTTATTTATTTATTTGTGTGTGTGTGTTTTTTTTTACTTTTACTTTTGCAGGTATATATATAATGCAGTACAGCACCTGATCTGTGCTGTACTGCATTATATACTGAATGAGTGGTCAGTGTAACACACTGACCATTCATTCAAACGATCAGGTCCCTGCAGTGCAGGGTCCTGATCGTTACTATCCATAGTAACCCAGACGCACCGGGTAGCGTCCGGGTTACTATGGTAACCCCCAGGAGGTGCTGGAAGCTCCGGACGGGGGCCACCTCTGGGGGGGGGGAGCCTGGAAGCTCCGGGCGTGGGGGAGGCGGAGGCGGATAGCGCTGGAAGCTCCCGGCGGGGGGGCTTCTCCGGGGGGTTGCTGGCTCCGGGGGAGATGGTGGGCCGCAAGCTCCGGGCGCGCGCCGGGGGGCTGTAAGCTCTGGGCGCGGGTGGGGGGCTGTAAGCTCCGGACGCGGGTAGGGGGCATGGTGCTGTAAGCTCCGGGCGGCGGGGGAGGGGGGGCGCTGGAAGCACGGGGAGGACGGGGGGCCTGGAGAGGACATCGGCAGTGGCAGCAGGAAGAGGCAATGTGCCACAGCCTCCTCCTGCTGCCCGATGGACGAGGGAGCCTGCGGATCTCTCCATAGACGCTGCGGTCGCAACGACCGCGGCGTCTATAGGGTTAATTGCCCGGGGGGAGCGCGGCTCCCCTCCGGGCAGGGGCAGCAGGAGGAGGCTGTGTGACACAGCCTCCTCCTGCTGCCAGATCTCATATAGGGACAGTAGGGGGAGGCAGAGAAGGCATGACGTCCAGGGACGTCATGATGCAGAATGGCACTGCTTTTCATGACGTCCCTGGACGTCATATTGGGGGAAGGGGTTAAGGAACATATATTTGTTAACAATGGTTTGATCTTTTTACAAGCCATCAGATAAAATAAACGTTATGCATGTTACATATCGTTGTAATTGTAACAACTTGAGGAACATATATAACAAGTTTTACCCCAGGGTGAGCGGCGTAAAAAAGAAAAAAAAACAAATAAAAGAAATGTGTTTTTTTTTCCAATTTCATCACACATTGATTTTTTTTTTCTGGTTTCGCAGTGTACTTTATGAAAAAGTTCAGCCTGTCATTGCAAAGTACAATTAGTGGTGCAAAAAATAAGGGCTCATGTGGGTTTCTAGGTGAAAAAATGCAAGTGCTATGGCCTTTTAAGCACAAGGAGGAAAAAAACGAAAAAGCAAAAATTTTAATTGGCCAGTCCTTTAAGGGTTACAGTTTAAGCTCCATGGCATTCAGTAGTCAATCCCAGAGCCAGCACTCATCAGTAGGGTCATTATGTAGTGGTGTCAACACCAATTCGTGCCATGTCTCGGCATCAAGTCGGCTTTCAGGGACCATCAGCAAAAGAGCTTTTGTCAAGCTTAGCGTTCCCCTCAGAGTCTTAGCTGCTCTACACTGAAGATCTTTTGGAGGAATGTCAGGACAGTCATCTATTGGAAGGCAGAAACTCCACTGGTTTCTAGACCACAAAGCAGTCAGGAGAGTAAGGGAGGGGCAGCCTATGACAAAAGTACAGGATCGCACCACATGCAACTAGAAGAGGAAGGTTAGGAGAGGATAACTTTGTTCCAGGCTACAATGATGTGAAATCTTGGTCACCAGATGTCATCATCATCTTCAAGGGATGACGATGGATTTGTTTTACAGAGTCAGCGTCAGGTCCTATCCACAGCTCGTCATTCCAGAGGCAAAAGGGGAAGGGGTACAGTGTCAGCTATTCAACAGACTGGTGTTTAGGAAGGCACAATTACTAGTTACAGTCTAGCCTGCAAAAAGGAACCACCCACTGCAATCTGTAGTGTGGCAGTTTTTCTGTGTCTGTGGCTTAAAAGACCATAAAGGTGTCTGTAGCATCTGTGAAAATGAAGTTGATCAACTGCCTGTAAGTAAGAACCTGGACGCCCATGCCTTTTCTTGCCCATAACCACCAACAGCTACAGCTACCATTGCTCAGACCCATCTCTGCAAGTCAGGGGTCAGCAGCCTCACTTGGAAGAAGTAGGTCCCTCACATCTTCCTCTGCCTCCTCCATAGGGACCCGTGAAAAAACATTGCCACTGCTGAAAGTCAACAGTTGCTGTCTGAAGCCATCACAATAAGACAGCAATACGTTAGCACCCACACTATGGCAAACATGATAAATGGCTACGTTTATTGCTATGTATTTCTAACATCAATAATGTAAATAAAAAAATTCAAAAACACACCTACCATATCTGAACTTAAATAAATAAATAAATAAAAATCAACTAATTATAATAAAACACACCATAAGTCCATCCCCACACTCCCACATTCCTCCCCACTAACAACCTATACAATTTATATCTAGAATTTAGCCACCAGAAAATTTATGTCCACAAAAATGTTGACAGCATTCCAAAAGAATAACATGATTTATTTAAAGCTCAAAGGATAAAAGCAGCAACATTTCAGCGCCTACAATCGGCACCGTTCTCAAGACAAATGAAAACATCCCTATTTTCAGGATATTTGTACACACATGTGAAATACAATTATGTTTGCATGATTAGTGACAGCACAAGTGAAAACAAGGTGAACAAAAAATGCAAAACAGCAAAGTGTTAAACATAGAGGGGAACAAAAGTTTCAAAAATACGATAGCTTGATCGTGTAATAATATCAGGCAGATCAACAGTGTAAATTAAAAAGGCAAAAAGCAAATATCTGAAGTTACATACATAGTCACATATTGGAGGCGATACTGTGATACTACATGCCTAAAAAGGATAATTAGCCAACCTGTGTAGTAGCTCCTTGGTGCAAACTCGGTGATACGCAACAAAGTGCATGTCCATAGGTTTAGCCTATGTGTGGTCTCATAAAGACTCGCAAGTATAAGGGAGGTAAATAGCCACAAAATAAATGTAAACCAGAGACTGAAAAAAATGGATTTTTTAAAAAATATATATATTTTTAGAATTTTTTTTTTTATATCAGAAATGTATCATGAATGTGTAAAGATCATAAAAGACCTTCTAAACATAAATATACTAGCTGCCCTTAAGCGCATCTGTGGACAATCGGGAGACCATCATGAACACATACGCACTGGTTAGTCTGAATACTGGCCAAGACTTCAGGGCTGCACCAATTAGCACAGGCGGGATCATTCACAAACTGTGTAGCTATGTGAGTTCTCACCATAGCAGGGATTGCTGATCCAGCACACCAGTCTGGTCAGCCAGGAAAGGGTCCGTGCATACCTGTAGGGGCGCTGAGGGGAAAGGATACAAACATACCACCCAGTGTCCAACTGGAAAGGCTAATGGATGTATAAATGGAGGACTGAGTGAATAAATGAAAAGATAAAAATATTTATAAAAAATAAATAAAAATAATAAAAATAAAAATAAACAGCAACATTTGGAATAAAAATAAAGTAAAAAACAAAACTGATGACAGGTGGCTGAAAGGAGAATAGCAATGGTGTCCAGATGCTGGAGATTGCGATCCAATTGTTCTCTATCTGAAGGCTTTGGTTTGGATCTGAAAAAAAAAATTGAAATTCAACAGGATATGTATAAGTGAGTAGTGAGTAGTGTGAATGTGTTCAACAAAGGTATACACAAAGGGAGAAGCAAAAAGCATGTAACTGAATTACATTGGGGACCTCACTCTAAGGAAAGCTCTATTCATTTAATTGCAATATCTTGCTAAAAAGTGCCTGTGTCTTATATTCAGGAGACAGGGCAGCCCAACACTGTCATACTGCCGTGACTCCTTCCCTCATGGTCGGGCACAGTGCTGATGACTGGAGAAGCTGTGCAGTCCTCTCCCTTCTCCTGTCAGTACTGATCAGTGATATCAGTGCCCCACAGGAGAGAAATCTGGAGGGGATATGCACGGCAACTTACCGAGATGAAGGACCTTTTTTTTTTTTTTTAATCAAATAGTTTTTATTGAAAGTTTTTCATTTTAGAAACAAACAACAACAGGGAAGGACGGAACAGTAGTCCTGTCCCTGCATAGAACAAAACACAACAGACGGTACAAAAACCGTATTGGCAATGTCCAACATATTATGGAAAATGTCCAACTGAAGGAAAGAATGTATGATAATAAAGACTGTTAGCATGAAAAAAGTCTCTGTGTCTTCCATCGTAACTGGAAAAATCTAAATGGTAGTAGAGAGTCAAGTGGTAGGAAAACACCATTGCGGTGCCACTCACAGAACTATGTTCAGGTGCCCGTTGAGGGAGCAGTTCTGCCTCTAGTAAGCGATCATGGCGCCATGTCAGGGGTATCTAGCCAGCGGGCCCAGATTTTTTCAATTTTTTTCATTGCCTCCCGCTTTTCATAGGCATATTTATCATTGGCAATAAGCCAATTGACCTTGCCCACCAAGGCCGTACGTCTTGGGGGGTCCTGGTCGAGCCAGGACTGGGTTATTAATTTTCTGGCCATACTGTATATAATATTCTAGCGTCAGCTAGTTTTTCAGGGTTGGTTAAAGCTATATCTTCTACGTAGCCCAGAACACAGAATAAGGGAGATTGATCAAGTTGAACAGAATAGACTTTCTGGACGATGGAGGCAATGTCCTATACAATGTCCTATACTTTTTTAGTTTAGGACATCGCCAGAACATGTGCAGGACCCCTCCCTCGTCCTTCCGCACCGAGGACACAAAGCATCGGGGCGAATCCCCAATCTATATAAGAACTCAGTGGTTCTGTGAACACGGTGTAGTAGGTATAGCTGGGACAAGTGGTGCTGCTCCCCCACGGATAACTGGGGTGTCATTTCCAGAATTTCCTTCCATAGCTCATCCTCTAGGGGGCCCAGGTCGGCCTCCCACCTCTCCTTAATGGTCAGTGGGTGTTTCTCTAGAAACTTATCATGTACATGGGTGTACAATATGGAAATTTAACCAGATGTGGATTTAGATGTGCCTACTATATTAATAGGGGGGATGACAACTCGCTCCCGAGATAGAATGTCCCCCTCACTCTCGCACGTGTGGCGCAGCTGCAGATATTTATAAAAGTGCGTCTTAGGTATGGGGAATTCTTCACTCAAATGTTGGAAGCTTTTAAGTCGGCCATTAGTATACAACTGCCCAACCCTTCTAAAACCAAGTGCCCGCCATTGTGTAAACCCTTCTAAGAAGAATAGCTCACCCAACCAGGGGGTGTCCCATATAGAGGCATATGCAGAGCATCCAGGTAACCCGTAATGTCTCTAACCTTCCACCAGACTCTATGGTAAAGCTGGATCGTGGGCACTCCTGCTGCAGCTGTGGAGAAACGTTTAGCTTCCAGGACCTCAAACAGTTTCCCTGTACCAAAGTGGGCCTGTAACAATTGGGAAGTATGGTCTGGTAGCATGTCAGTTTCCCACCCTCTGAGATGCTGCAGTTGGGAGGCTAAGAAGTAGATCATGGCATTGGGCACTGCCAAACCTCCTGATGTTTTAGCTCTCTGTAGGGTTTCTAACTTTATACGAGGGCGATGGGAATCCCAGATTAGGTGTCTGAATAGACTATGCATTTTGTGAAAGTAACGTATTGGGGTAGGGGGATAGGAAGGGATAGGAAAAGTAGGCATGTGGTCCACATCTACATCGAGCGGCAGCAACGCCGACTTGTCCCAACCAATTGATGGTGAGGAGTATAGCAACTGGATCCAGGAAATAAATTGTGGCCCAAACCCCATCCTCTTCAACACCGCCCACAAAAAGGGCCACTGGACGCTGTCAAAAGCTTTGACAGCGTCGAATGAACATACCGCCCTACTCCCCGGATTCTCCAGAGGCAACTGGAGGTTGACATACAAACGCCTAATATTCATGGCAGTAGACCTGGCAGGGATGAATCCCGTTTGTTTGGGATGGATTAGGGCTCTCATATAGAGAGAGAGAGTCTATTAGCTATGGCCTTGGGCACTATCTTAATGTCTGTAGACAATAGAGATATGGGTCTATAAGAACCCGGCAAGAACGCATCCCTGCCGGGCTTGGGCAGAACTATTATTATTGCTTCCCTCATGGACTAAGGACTAAGAAGCCTAACTCTACGAAGGCCTGCCACACCTCCAGCAACTTGGGTAATAGCACCTCCCTGACCTTTTTAAACAGTTCCCCCGGTAGCCCATCTATCCTCGGTGCTCTGTTATTGGTGATAGAGGAGGCTAAGGCCTCTAGTTCTTGTAAGGCCAGTGGGGCATCTTATGATTCCCTGACATCGGGAGTTAGAGCAGGTAGAGAGATGGAGGACAGGAATTCCTTAATGTGATTGGGGGTGGCTTCAGATTTAAAGCTATATAGGTTCGTATAGTAAGAATAAAATACTTCCAGTATAGCAGGGAAAGCTATAAGGGTAAGGAAAGCTGGGCTTTTATGGGAACTAGTAATAACTGATAAAAGATGCCTAGTACGCTCCCCCTCCACAAAGAACATGTGTTCAGCAAAGTTTCTTTTGTGGGCGGCTGATTCTAAGTAAAAGTCTGTAAGTGCCTTTTGGGCTTCTCTAAGTCTAACTGCCGTAGCGGCAGAGTTATTTGCAATGTGGTTCTCCTCTGCCTGCAGAAAGGAATCCTGAAGGCTTCCCCTGTTCTCCTCAGGCTGATTCCTGGCATATGCAGCCAGCTTTTCTGCCGCATTCAGCGCGGGCGCCTTACCGTACTGCTCCACAGAGGAGCCAGCGCTATCTCAGAGGACCCTGTGTGGAGGTGCCACGGTCTCCTTGGGCTCCCGGGTGCTCTTTTTTGTGGTCCTGCCAGCCATATCGGGTCCCCGCCGCGTCCTCGAACCTCCGGTATGCGAGGTATGTGGGTGCTGCTGTCCTCCAGCCCGCAGGAGCATGTATATGACTCCGGGATGCGGGAGCTCTCACCACACACGTCTTACTCCATCCCCGGTCAGGATCCGCCCCCCAAGATGAAGGACCTTTGGTGATGTCACAGCCATGTGACTAATCACATCACTGACATCCTGGAAGGTCCTGCACTTAATGTATCATAACTACTGTACATTACCTGTACAATTCTGGAGTTAATGCTGTATAATGATGGCATAATATTGCTGTAATTTATTATGTTGGTAAATATACAAGAAAAATAAAGCATTAAGTTTTAATCTCTATAGAGGCATACAAATCTATAAAAATTGTGTCTGTTGGCAATACCATTGTAAATTACTTTTACACTATACCTGTAGTAATACTGTTATACTGCAGGTAAATACAATCTGTATTTAAATTTGTCTGTGTCTGTCTGTGTGCATTTTGCAGAACTGTTTTTTCTATGGTGGTGTAGCTGAGGTGTGTGTGTATGTGTATTGATACAACATTGTGTGTGCCTGTAGATATGTTTGTACAGCCGAGCTGCGTGTGTATGACACAGCAGAGCCAAGTGTGCATGATGTAGTTGGGTGTATATGACGTAGTAGAGCTGAGTGTGTATGGTGTAGCTGGGTGTATATGACGTAGTAGAGCTGAGTGTGTATGTTGTAGCAGATCTGAGTGTTTATTGTGCATGCAGCAGTTGTGTATGTGTAGGTGCAAGGCCCTGTCATTTCAATAAACCTTGACCCCTTCACTGCATTATCCCCTTCATGACCTAAGACCACCAGGGAAGTTTAATTAGCATGAAAAATTTTTTCCCTGTTTTCAGTGGTTTAAATCAGGGGTGCGTCTTAGTCGTTTGCTTCTTATAAAGTGAAAAATATGGTAGGTTGCATGGACACCACAGTAGATAAACAATTCAATTAGAGCTACAGGTAAAAAATAAAAATATCTGTCTTCCCAGTGGTAGGGTAAGTAAATGTAGGACTTTTTTGAAAATATATGTACAACTAACACAGCTATGGCACAGGTAACAACCAATGACTTTGGGCCCTAAAATGGTAGAAGATAATGTTGTATCACTTTTGTCCCTAGAGATCTCTGATTTAACTAGTTGGTCGCTCAGATTCTTAGCCCTCTTAAAGGACATATGGGATCTCTCCTGGAAATTGGAAATCTGTGGGAAGCTGTTTTTGACCACATACCAGTGTTAATTAATGATTCTGGAAATTAAAGGACTCATAGAGTTATATGTTGAGACTAGAACTAGACTTGGATTGGTGTTTACATAGTAGTTACTGTCTATTTGTCTGAGTAACCTCTGAGCATTGTTGTTCAACCAATCTTCTAGAGTAACCCCTGTCAATGAAATTCTGTGACATACACTTGAAGTGTAGGAGGTACTTACGATTCTTCACTGATGATACGTCGAGCTCGAAGGAGCTGACTCCTAGGGAGACTATTTTTCATATTGGGAGGATGGCTAGATTCAACTTGAAGTAAAGTGTTTCTGTCTGTCGGTTTTACATGTAACTTGGTATGTATCTAATTTAAAGTAAATTGAATGTCAGGATCCATCTGATTGAGGAAGCCCCAAAATTCATGGAGCTCATGAACTGACCCAGTCCAGATGAGGAAGACATCATCTATGTATCTCCACCAGCACTGCAATGGCGGGCATGGTGGGACACATAGATGTTTCCTCAAGTGTTGCCTACAAATTTGCATACCTTGGTGCCATATTGGAGCCCATCACAACTCTCATCTGCTGTAAGTAAAACATCCTGTCTAATGAAAAATAATTACAGGTAAGAATAAACTCCATAAGCTAAAAAAATGAAAGACAAAGCTTTATCAGAAAAATAAGAATTCTACAAAAAAATTCCTCATAGCTAACATACCCTTGTCATTCTGTATTAACGTGTATAGGCTTTTAATGTCTAAGAAGGCCAGTATCATGTTCTCAAAATATTCAATCATATTCAATTTGTTGAGAATATCTGTGGTTTCTTTCACTTCATAGTAAACACTAGGGATGAGCGAACCAAACCATAATGAACCAGATTCGTTACGAACTTTGGAAAAAGTTCGGTTCGTCACCGAACCGAACTTTGAGGAAGTTTGTAAAGAATCTGGTTAAAATAACAATAACAAATAAAATCACGGAATAGACCAGGATACAAGGGATTATTACTCCTATAATCCCTTGTATCCTGGTTTTCTGTAAATATCAAGATGTGTGCCGTCACCCCTGTTAAGAGTGAGACCTTAAGTTAGTCTCCTCAGTTAGTCTCCTGGGTGCTGCCTAATCAAAAATGTAATGTTACAGCTGTCTGTGAGTATCAACCAAGTCACATGAAAGCAACTTCAGTGTTCAAGATGATCTACTTTATTAAGTGAAAATCTCAGTTCATATCTTTACAATAAAGGTTCAAAAAATAGGAAAACCCTGTTTAGCCGCATCAAAAAAAAAAGTCCCATCAGCTGTCCCATCACTGCAAAGTTGTGAAGAAAAATGTTGGCGTTTCATTGGGATTCTTGGTGTCCAAGACCGTGCACCCCAGTGCTGATGTCTGGTCCTTTAATTATGGGCAAGGGCAGTACATGTCTGTTACTGCCCATTGGGTCAACATTCCATCATAGTGCACAGGTCTCTTCGAACATTTCCTGCCAATTGTTGATCCCTTTTGAGGACGCGACTCTGTGAGCAGGCATGACTATGGATTCAACGACATCATCCCACTCGTCCGTGTTCTGGAAAGTGCGCTAATTAACATCATCAGCGAGGATTCCCAGGCCACCACTCCAAGGCTGAACATTCTCCTCCTACTCCTCCTCTGTCAATTGTCTGTTCTCACCCATACTGGCCTGGGTGCAATCAGGTACTGCCGCCTCCTTCTCCTCCTCAAATAGTTTGTTCTCAACCATACTGGGCTGGGTGCAATTAAGTGGTGCCGCCTCCTCCAATAGTCCCTTCTCAACCATACTGGCCTGGGTGCAATCAAGTGCTGCTGCCTCCTCCTCCTCAGTCAATTGTCTGTTTTCAACCATACTGGGTCCAATACAGTACTATTACTGGTGCTGGTTCCACTGTCAAATGTCTGTTTTCCACCCTACTGGGTCCAAGGAACTTTGTGTCCTATGTCCCATGTAATCACTTACACCTCGGCTAATTTTTTTTCACTATTTTTGCACTTTGATTTTTTCCACTTTTTTCATTGTAATAGCAATTGCAACTAAATGAAACTATACCGTATCAGACACCCACTATTGTAGCTGCAATTATTCAGCCGTTATAGCAAGGTTTGTTTTAGGTTTAGTTCACTTAGTTCCAACTTCACAGAAGTTCGCCGCATTGAACTGAACCAAACTTTTTGCTCATCCCTAGTAAACACATATGGTAATCGGTCCCCGGCCTCACACAATCCGACACCCGGGGGGGGGGGGGGGGGTTAAACCTTTGTGAATTTTAGGTAAGAGATAGAGTTTTGGTATCCTTGGAGGTTCAATGCAAAGGAAACCTCTCAATTTTTTGTCTATAATCTGGTTGGTTTATGCATTATCAATGATGTTCTTGAGGCGGTGTTTCAATCTGAGAGTGGGATCCTGAGCTAAAAGGAGATATACTTTGGTGTTATACAATTGTTTGTATGCCTCCTGTAGATAGTCACTAGTGTCCAAAATAACGATTGCACCTCCCTTATCGGCAGGTTTAATTGTTATTTTATTGTTGTTTCTATGGGGTGTGATGTCACTGTTGGGAGAAAATCACTTTCCAAAAATAAATCAAAACGTTGCAATGTCCATTCATTATGATGTCATTCACCTGGATCAAACAGGATTCTGCCCTGGTCTTAGGCCCACGGTAACACTGTGCATGCAGCTGACCTGGTCTATAGGGCACAAATTTTCAAGACCTCACTGATGCTCCTTTCGACAGATGTTGAAAAGGCCTTTTGATGGGGTCAATTGGATGGATGTTTATGGAGGAAAAGTTTGAGTGTTAGGCCTTGGCGCAACCCTACCGAACTCGATCCTTCTGTTTTACCAAAATCCATCTGCCAGTGTTCGGGTAAACGGCATCCTCTCAGACATTTTCAACATACACCTATGCCCCCACTTATTTTCATTCTGCCTCTGGAACCCTTTCCAGGTAAGGTCTGTGCTCACAAGGACCTGGGGGGGGGGGGGCGATGTTGTGTGGGAGAGACCGGCTATAGAGTTGCAGCATGTGCAGATGACCTCTAATTTTTTATCTCGAATCCGATTGTCTCACTCCTGATTCTTATGTGAAAGTTTGAGATTTTTGCCTCTCTCTTTAAATTTAAAATAAACTTTTTGAAAACTGAGGCTCTTAACATTTCTCTGTCTCAGGTCATGGTTTCCACCCTTCGGTCCTCCTTCAGGTTTTGTTGGGCATCTGGCTCTATCAAGTATCTTGGCATCCACCTCGTCGCTAGTACAAAAGATCTGTTCAGGTTTAATTTTCTGCCCTTGCTGGCCACTGTTTAATCATGCAATCAGGCTTTGGGGTAAAGGGGTCACTTTGATGTGGGTGCTTTGCAATATTTAAGATGACCCTTCTGCCCTAACTTTTTTACGCTTTTCAGTACCTCCTGGTAAGGATTACTTAATCTTTTTTCAAATCTCTGTGTTGAAACTCAAACTAAATTTATTTTGGGCTCTAAACCTGGGCATCTCAAAAAATCCCTGGGGTTGCTCCCGAACTCGCAGGGATACTATTTGGCGTCACTTCTGACCAAAGTTGTAAACTGTAGACTCGTAATGGCTCTCTTAGCAAATGAGTAACTAATTAGCAGTCCTTTTCTGGCAGCCCCTAGAGTTGCATACCATGGCTACCCAACAACTGCTCACAGATTTTTGGTCTCTCCCATAGGTGCTACAATTTGAGCTTGTGATTATTCGGGCATCCGTGCTCAGTTCCTTGCCTTATCCTCACCCAGGTCCCCATTCCTAAGCCTCCAAAATTCACTCCTAGGATCACAGATCCAGGTTTCCAAACCTGGTTTAAGGCTCAGATATTTAGAGCCTCACAGTTTACCAGCACCTCGGCTTGGAAATCACTATCTGAATTGGAGACCATGTTAGACCCTGTCCCCCAAGGCGCTTGAAGAATAACCCAGCTAAATCACTTTTTTTAGTATCTACCTGCTCTTACTCAATTCCTGCCCTTAAAAAACTACTTCAAGTGCCTCTGTGGTAGTGAGGGCCGAGTATACCACACTCTGTCATTAGTATACCCTGATTTGATTTCTCCACCTGAGCCTTACCTACCCCCTACCTGCTAAAATAGGAGAAGGATCTAAGCTTCACCCTGACCTCGACTCACATCCCTTGATAAAGCTAAGCGAAACGTATGTAGGGTGAGTGGGTGAGAGGGACTTGGCTGAATACACGCATCCTCCTGGGTTAGTATACATGTAACATGATTGGGTGACTTCACCTGTTCTTTGGTACCTATCTAGTACCCTTGGCACTTTATAGGTTTTTGCCTGTTTGAAGAAAAAACTATTTTTCTCTTGCCATTCTATGTCTTTCTTCCTGCATTTGTATTTGTTCGCCATCTAGTGGAGGCTGCCTGCATTACAACATCTATACTTTTTTCTATGAGCATTCTCTATGCATGTGCAATATATTATTCCATAAAGTATATATGTATATCCCCTCACCAATTTCTTTATTGTATGGTTCTGTTTCATCTTTTTTCATTGTTTTAATGAATTAATTTAAGTATTAATTATTTAAATAAAGATTACAATAATATTTATTTTTGATTGTCCTGCATTCTTTGTATCCCTTTGTGGATCCTTTTTTGTTTTATTTGTATCTTGTTGTGCGGACTATATATTTTGGGAATTTTTTGTTTTTGGTCTACACTCTGTCATTAGTATACCCTGATTTGATTTCTCCACCTGAGCCTTACCTACCCCCTACCTGCTAAAATAGGAGAAGGATCTAAGCTTGACCCTGACCTCGACTCAGCGGACTTGTGGGCCAGTTATGAAAACAAGAGCTTGTTGAGTTCTTGTTTCCAGGAGGCTGGGTACAAGATATTGTCTCACTGCTACTGGGTCACGGTCAAATAGGTCTATATAGAACAAAAAATGGTTGGGAAGTCTATAAATTACTTTGAATAATTTATATGTTAACCATAAAATTCAACTTTTTTAAACTGAATACTTTATCTCTCTATTAAGCCTTTTTTAGGTTTACATAGTAAAAAGTTCACAAAAAAATTGCGATTATAGTCTCATCTATAGTGTAAACGAGAGCATTATATATCGATGTTGTGTGTAAAGTCACAGCATTGTTATCTTGGAAGAAATGTCTTCCCTTCTGCTATCTTGATCATTAGCTGAAATTGAAGTTTTAATGAAGACGCTAACTTTGTAATTCTCATGCCAGCATTCATTAGTCTGACTTGAGAAATGTGAGATAGATTCTTCCTTTTTTTGCATGCTGTAATGCAGGTTCTGGCCCTTTGTCTCTTCTTAGAGTAAAATGCTGGTATAGAATTGACTATGAATAGTCTTTTTACTTAAGATTTATAAGCACAAACGATGCATAAATAGATAGATAGACAGATAAAGAGACAGGTAATAGGAAACTTACAATTATACCATAAATAGAGACATCTTCTTAAAATATAGAATATATATTAACTAACGATGAGCGAACCGAACTCATCAAACCCGGCTTCATCTCGAACTTCAGCAAAAGTTTGGTTTGTTGACTCACCGAAATTTTTGCTGACTTCGAACGAACCTTTAACAAAATGTCGGTTTTAGACATTTTTAAACTGTTTTAGGACAGTGGCATGAGCATGGGAATATCCATAAACCTTTTTTCAGTGTTCCCCTATTGATGGCCACTCCCCTTCAATATAGTGCAGCAGGGAACAGAAAATCGTCATTCAGTTGCTGGAGTGAGGAAAAGAAGCATGTGGATCAGAGGCGGAACTACCCCAGTAGCAGCCATAACGGAGCTTTCCACATCAGGGGGCATGTAACCTGTTCTGCCCTGCAATGTCCATGTTTAACCATTCAGGACCTTTGACCTGAAACTGGCTAACCTGGGAATAGTGTATACTGCAGCCCCCCCCCCCCCCCCACTACACTAGAGACCCGACCCCACTACATTAGAGACCCAGTACCTCAGACTTCCCTCCTTACGGCTCCTGAAACACTGCTGAGCAGACACCTCTGGGGCAGCATACAGAGATGCTGTGTAACCTGAGGGGAAGAGGGAGAGACAGATCTATAGTTGTGTGTGGGTTATCATGTGTGTGTCTATTATGTGTGTCTGTGTCAGTGGAGTGTGTGTGTGTGTGTGTGTGTGTGTGTGTGCAACAGCTGCAATTCATGCTGGGTTGTACTAGTTATAATTCCCCCTACCCCATTGCAAATAGAAAACGTTTCCCTTATATATTGCCCCATTTTGCAATTTTATCAGGTGTTGCATAGGTCTGCTTCCAAAAACTTTCTGCACAGCTGCTATTTATGCTAGTTTCTGATTTTTAATGCTATGAACATCTACCAAATGATCTATGTACTGGAAGATGTCTTCCTTGTTTTCTGTCCCCTCTTGCTGTCCTTCTGCTGTATAATTCCACATAAAGTCCACTTCCAAAGATGTTCTTCAGCAGCTGGTAGTAATGCTGGATTCATTATTAATTACAAGGGTCCCCACCACACATTAAAGGCACCATAAATGTGTCCCTTTTATGTTACACTTTAGTTTATTTCAGCAATCAGGTGATTGGCAGTTTTGCTTGTAAAGATGGATGATGTCTCAGACAGTAATGTATACTGGTATTTCCTGGATTGCCACTCGCTCATGCCCCGACGCATATTTTGGTATCTGCCTTTGTCAAGGTGTGAACGAAGGAAAACTCTGAAACATGCATCAGGGCAGGGGTGCATGGCCATTGCACTGATCGTCTCACTGCTGAGATCCGATCCCAAGATACAAGCGGGGGGAGAGCGTGGCAGCATGTCAATTAAATGCCACTCATTCACTTCATTAGAGTTTGAACAGAAAGGGGGACATTTATCAAGACTGGTGTACAAGTATGCCAGTCCTATATGAAGCCCTGCCTCCAGTTTCCCGGACTGATTTACTAGGAGGCGGACAACTCTTAGTAAATTCGTAGATTTCTGCCATGATTTACACTAAGCCTCCTCCCCATCTTACCACTCCCCCTCCTGCTTCCAATCAGGCAAGTAGGGAATACAGCTGGTGTACGCCACTGAAAAGGGACAAATCTGCCCCTTTTCCATTGTGGACACCTGGGGCACATTTTGATTAATGTTCCCCAAAGAGTTGGACATTCAGCTGCAGGAGTTTGCTATGGTGCCCATCCATTTCTAGTTATGGATCTGGATAGAGTGGTGAGGGACAGAGAGAGAGAAAGAGAAAGAGAAAGAGAGAGAGAGAGAGAGAGAGAGAGAGAGAGAGAGAGAGAGAGAGAGAGAGGGACATTAAAGGTTCAGGCAGGGCAATTTAGAGTAGGTTGCAGTGAGGCAGGACTGCTTTAGTATAGGAGCTGTCACTCTGTTTATCTATTGATTGACTGAGGCACTTTTAGTTTCCATCAGTTCACTGTGTTTAGTGTGTTCCCAACAATATTTTTTCAGGCCATCTTGGGTGAATTTAACCCACTGAGGCAGGTGGCATAGTACTTGGAGGTTTATTTACTTTATGCAATACTTACCCAGTGCCCATTATATGTGTATATATATAGGTTCTGTATTTATTGTTATTTATTGTGTGATTTAATACTCTATATAATTGAACCTTGTGTCCACTGGTTTGTTGGGGATTTGTATAGCTCCAGCTCCTTTGATATGTATTTTTAATAAATTTTTTTGATATATCAATAAAAGATAACATTTCTATATTTTGGTCTTGCATTCATTAGTTATTTTTTGGTTTTAGGTGGCATAGTACGTCAATTCCGTTTGGAAAAATTGTGGCATTTTCCTAAGTGTTTTATTAAGAAGTAACATCTTTTCTAGCAATCTTGGGTATGTTTAACCCACGGAGGCAGGTGGCATATAACATCCATTCCCTGTTTGTAAAGATTACAGGACTTATCTAAGTGTTTTATTAAGAAATAATGTCCTTTCTGGCCATCTGGGGTGAGGTTAACCCCCAAAGGCACGTGGCATAGTAGTCCATTCCCTGTTTGGAAAAAATGAGGTACGGTACTGAGTGTCATATCAACCAATAAATTCCTTTTGGGCCATCTGGGGTTGGGTTAAGCCACAGCAGCACGTGGCATAGTAGTCCATTCCCTGTTTGGAAAAATTGTGGCAATGTCCTAATGCCTTGGGGTACCTGTTGAGTGCCTATGCCTTCCTTAACAACTGTCTGTCAACTAGTTGACACTGTACCCCTCCTCCTTTTGCCTCTGGAACGATGAGCTGTAGATGGGACCTGACACTGGCTGGGTGGAAAAAATACATCTTCATCCCCTCATCATAGTTTAGGACAAAGTTATCCTCTCCTAAGTCCTCCACTTTCAGAGGCATGTGGTGTGATACCGTACTTTTGTCATAGGCTGACCCTCCCTTGCTCTCCTGGCTTCTTTGTGGCCAAGAAACCCCTGGAGTCTCAATGCTGCCTTTCAATCCCTGACTGTCCTGACAATCCTCAAAAAAAATCCAAACAGCACAGTGGCTGAGAGTCTAGAGGGAGAGCTAGGCTTGACAGAAGCTATTTTGCTGATGGTCCTTTAAAGCTGACTTGTGGCAGACACACAACAGGCAGGGCTGTATTAACAGCTGCTGCTGTCCTAGGCACTAAACCTGAAGACGCCCCATCTTCACTCACCAATTAGCAACATACCATACCAGGCCTGACCAATAGCACCATACACCCCCCACCCCTTCAAAAATACACTAGATTTACTGGCAAGTCTGAACGAAAGGTGGGAGACTAAAAAAATAAGTGTTGCCCTAGGCACCGGATCAGGGGTGCCTAGTGGTAAATACGGCCCTGACAACTGGGGGAGAAGGGGCAGAGGAAATGTCCTGACCTTAGCAGGGATTGTTGTTGGCATGGCTTTGTTAGGACCCTTCTGATGATTGCTTTCTCTGAGATTTACTACTGATGCTGTGGAGCTGGACTTTGAAGGATCATTTCCACAATACCATCCTGGCTAGTATTTACCTCACCACTGGGTCTTAATGAGAGCTGCAACTTTCGTCCAAGCCAGTTAGGATGGGCACTATTTCAACCACATGTTCCACCACTTCCACACCCTTGACTGCTACTCCTCCCACTGCCACTGGCGAACCCTGAAAAGGGACAGACTTTATTTAGGCACTTCGACATCCTTGCAGAGGACAATTTATTGCAACACAAGGGGAGATGAAAGTGTACTTGAAGGATGATTGGAACGTATTAAATAGTTTATTACCAAGGGATAGGGTGTGTTACGTCGTCATAACAGGGTGAGGTCCAGAGTGGTGTGACCTCTACTGCGTGTTGCTGCCACACCACCAAAAGGGGGATGACTACTTAGCTACTGCGCACTGGACGCTCGTAACGACCAAACAATTAAAACTTCAAATTAAATTGAAATTAATTAAAAAAATAAATAAAACCTCAAATTGAAACTGAATTATTGAAAAATTAAAACATTTATGTCCATTTGAATAAAAATGAATTGAAAATAAATAAAACTAAATTAAATTAATTGAAATAAAATTAACACTTAAATTGATGCCACTTAAATTGACGGGGGAGACAAAGAATGGGGAGTTGAAAAGGGATTTGAAGGGGGATTGGAACCTGTGAAATGTTTTGTTAGGAAGCTTTCCTATTTTATGCTGCTGATATACCAATGTCCACTGCTTTCCATAGCAGAAATTCAATGAAATTTTTTTTTAAACTGTCATTTTCTAATTTTTGACACTGTAACAACAACATTTGTTGAAAAAAATAGTTACTCTGTTATAGTACTACTATAGTTTGGCTGTTTTTAATGAGATTTGCTTGAGATTTGAATGAGATATGGTAGTATTGCTGGTCTCCTTACAGGATGTAGTATTCCCAGTGTAAGCATCCCCTTTAGGTAATCCATGTAGGCATTTTCCCTGCTAGTTACTCCCCTTTCTCCCATGTAAGTATTTTCCCCTGAGAGTTTTCCCCCTCCCACCAATGTAGTCATCTTCCATGGTAGTTATCCCCCCCCCCCCATGTAGGTATCCCCCCAGGGGTGTAACTAGGATTCTTGGGGCCCAACAGAAAAAAAAACTGTACAGGGCCCCTCTCCCCATGCACAACACAAAATATAATGCCACAACTTTTATAGATAACCATGATTTAATTGTTAAAGCGACTCTGTACCCACAATCTGACCCCCCAAACCACTTGTACCTTCGGATAGCTGCTTTTAATCCAAGATCTGTCCTAAGGTTCTTTCGGCAGGTGATGCAGTTATTTTCCTAAAAAACAACTTTTAAACTTGCAGCCTCATGCCAAATGGGAGTATCTGTGCCCTATCTTTGCACCACCCTTCCGTCCCTCCTCCCCACCCTCTTCATCATTAGGAATGCCACTGGAATATTTCCTCCATGCTGAACATTGCACAGGTGCTTAACGATCCAGCCTATGTGCAGGGCTGACACAGGTGCTGAATAGGAGGCAATCTGCCTGGAGCATTCCTAATGATGAAGTGGGTGGGGAGGAGGGGAGGTGCAAATTTAGGGCACAGATACTCCCGTTTGGCACGGGCTGCAAGTTTAAAAGTTTTTTTTAGGACAATAACTGCATTACCTAAACATATAGATACACATGCCGCAGATAATTAGTGGGTCAGTCAGAATAAGGAGGATTATATAGGTGACAAATACCTGTATAGAAATCCAGCTGGAAAGGTGAATATGTCACTTGCCCAAATGCCGATATCAATGGAGTTCAGACGAAGTCCACATCCAGCTTTTATGCAGTGTAGAGAAGTTTATCAATGGGAAGAAATCTTCTGAACTCGGCAGATGCTGCGGCCGGTAGCACTGCACATAAGTTCACACAGTCCAGTTTTCCGTGGCAAAAAAGTGGGATCCTGAGTGACGTCACTCTCCTTAGGTGTGGATCCTAGTGCAAGCCAGAAGTTATCCTATGCATTTCAGTGTACACGGACACCTTCATCAGGGAACTGCATTACCTGCCGAACGGACTGCAGGACAAAAAGTAGCTATCCGAAGGTACAAGTGCTTTAGGAAGGTCAGATTGTGGATACAGAGTCGCTTTAAATATGAATTGTTGTAAAAGAAAAGCACTGCTTACATCCTTCTTGACATGGCTCCACATCTTCATGTCAAAAGAAGTGATATAGTAGGGACAGCAAGACAACCTAAAACATGAACATCTTGGGTCATACTAGGACAGAGGAACAGCCCTTGTCATGGCGGAAGGGGGGGGAGGAGTAGATTTGGGTGTTGACTAGGTTGGTGTTATTTTGACACCACGGAACTCCAAAAAACAAGGTTTGTAGTGCTGTTATTAGTAATTCCTTTGGTCAGTGAGACAAAAGAGCAAATGCAACATCTAGTTATCAATTTATTTATATCATTCCTGGAGGCTCAATAGAGATAAAACACTACATGGAAATATTGTAGAAATTTTATTTCAGGGTAAAAGGCAAGTGTTTACTAAAACATTTACTAAGATGTCAGAAGAGACCACTTGAAATCTTTGAGAACACTTGTGCATTATACAGTGAACGTGAACTGTGTATTTTATGGAGACACAGAGATTAGTGATGAGCGAGTACTAAAATACTCGGGTGCTCGTTACTCGAGACAGGCATTTCCCGATACTCAAGTGCTCGTTTCGAGTAACGAACCCCATTGAAATCAATGGGAGACTCGAGTATTTTTGCAGGAGACTCAAGTTCGGTAGAGGGAAGGTCATGTGAAAACCTGTCAACCTCAGAAATTGATGGAAACACAACGGAAATGGGCAGGAAACAGCAGGGGCAGCATGTATGCATGTCTCTGAGGCTGCCTAATGGCACCCTTGTGCCTAATTCTGTGCAACAGCCTGATTAAAACAGAGGGACAGCAATGCATTCTGGAACCTGTAGTACCTCTGCTCAACCAGGAAATACAGAAACACAAAACAGAACAAAAAAACACAAAACAAATGGATTTTTGGTTGTTTCAAAACTGAGATAGATAGGTAATAAATAATGCTATATGCTTCTGCAGAAGTTTCATTTTTTCTTGCCTCGATCTGGAGTTCCCCTTTAAGAAAAAATAAGAAAATATTAAATTAAGAAAAAAGTACACTATATCTATACATGGTGTGGTACATCATAGTGCAAATGTTTGGGGGGGGGGGAGCACACATCCTTCTAAACTATCAAAGTGGCAAAAGTGAACACAAATTGTGCAATCAAACAACAACCAATGAAAAGTGAGATAAGTGCAGAACTTTAAACTTTTACAATGTGAACTATAAACTGAAAACTATGAACCCATCAATAGTGACATCCCTAGTTGACTAATGTGACAAGTCACAATTCTAAGTGCTAACTGGTTTAAGTGCTAACAAATAAGCATGAGCACAGCTAGATAGATTTCTCTCTCATACTGTGCAAACTTACAATATGTATATATCCCAACAAATTAAACTGAATGGTAACCATCATTTCCAAATTTCTGACATGTCACCAAACTTGTTAGGGTCCAAGTGCTGACCCTAACCCTACTTGCTTACTTCCCGAATAGACAAACAGAAACAAAAAGGTGACGACCTGACCACCTCTGCCCTATTTTGGCAACTGTTGGAGGTAAGGAGGCTGACATGTCAATATGAAAGTTATAGTCACGTCAATCTTTCTCTGAAGTGATAGTTACCCTCCCCTTTAAGGCACAAACACCATTAACAAACTATTAACTGTGGCGGTGTGTATCCTAAACGTCATTTTTGTCAACTCCATTTCCTCACTCTCCTCCTCACTTTGAGTTACATACATGACAACAACCTCACTGTCTGACAACCGGGTCTCATCGTCATCATCGGACACCTCTTCCAACCCCGCTTGCAAGTCCCCACTCTCATCACCCACTGACTGCGTAAGCTGCATAGTTTGAGCATCAGGACAGATCGACTGCTCCGGTTGCTCTGACTCAGGGAAGGGTCCAGAAAAGAGTTCCTGGGAGCATGGTGGTGGATCTGAATCCCTTCTTTCCCTGGAGGGGCCAGGTTGTGGGGAAGGAGGCTGAGCTAATAGAGCAAGGGTTCCACTCCCTTGGGTAGCGTGGGTGGACTGCTTGGAAGACTGGGTGGTGGATAAGTTACTGGACACATTATCCGCTATCCACATGATCACCTGTTCTTATGGCTGCAGTTTCAATATCGGTCTACCTTGAGACCCCGTAAGTTGGGCAAAGAAGCTAGGGAGTGGACGTCTGCGGTGTGCCACTGCTCCCTCCTCAACAGGTGCTGCTATGTCACCCTGCCCTGAACCACGGCCTCCTGGGGTTCACCATTTTATGGACACTGCACAGTATGGAACAGAAATCAGGAAAAATACTTGTGCTCCCACAAGTTTTGGGGGGCTGTACGGTACTATCTGGTAGGGGCTGGACCTAGATACACGCTGTGATATCCCCTTACAATGAGCAGTGAAGTTTTATAAAGGTGTACTACAAATCCCAGCAATACAGTGTAGTACCCACTAGTTTAGGGGGTCTGTACGGTACTATCTGGTAGTGGCTGGACCTAGATACATGCTGTGATACCCCCTTACAATGAGCAGTGAAGTTTTATAAAGGTGTACTACAAATCCCAGCAATACAGTGTAGTACCCACTAGTTTAGGGGGGCTGTACAGTACTATGTGGTAGTGGCTAGACCTAGATACACGCTGTGATACCCCCTTACAATGAGCAGTGAAGTTTTATAAAGGTGTACTACAAATCCCAGCAATACAGTGTAGTACCCACTAGTTTAGGGGGGCTGTACAGTACTATCTGGTAGTGGCTGGACCTAGATACACGCTGTGATACCCCCGTTCAATGAACAGTGAAGTTTTATAAAGGTGTACTACAAATCCCAGCAATCCAATGTAGTACAGCAGGACCACCAGCCCCCAAATCAAAAAAGAGTACACTGAGCACTTCTTAGGGGTCTGTATGCAACACCTAATGTCCCCTTTCTGCCAGCAGCCGGTCACCACAGTGTGCTGCTGATATCGTGGTAGCAGCACTGCAAGTCCCAGCCAGCAGTCTGTAATAATACTATTAAAAAACGAGTTGAAGTCCTGAAAAGGGCTGTTTGTTTGTATTGCTAGTATTCCCTGCCTACTGGAACGCTAAATCCTACACTGACGCTCTCTCTAAGAAGCAGCTCTGTCCCTGATCACTCACAGCATGTGTCTGAAACGAGTACTGCCGGCTGCGCATTTTACTGTATATGGCAGGGTCATCTGATCTGGCCAACCAATCGCTGCTATCGACATGTATGGGTCCCACGTGATCGCAGGATGTACCAAAGAGTCTCCTGCATGTTTATTGGCTGAGAAATAGCGCCCAAACTTACAGGATACGGATGATGAGATTTTCTTAAGTATCGCGAGATGCTCGTCCGAGTAATGACTACCATCGAGTACCCTAATACTCGAACGAGAACCAAGCCCGGACGAGCATGCTCGCTCATCATTAACAGAGATGCCTATTCCTAGTTTACATGCAAATGTGTAAGGTACGCTGTCAAGTTGTAATACCAATTGTAATAAAATACTAAAATATTAAAAAAAAAATGTTGGGGGCATAAAAATATACAAAGGAATATTATCTAAAGGGAGTAGTGGTCTCATGTCAATGTGAAGACGCCTCTCTTCTATACTCCCATGGTCCAAGTACAGTAAGTTGATAACAACACTGATCGCTCCACAAACCTGTACCAGATATTTGCTGCCACTCCCCCCTTCTTATCCTCTATTACAATTACTGGAAAACATATATAGAAATAGCCATAACTACTATTTAATATAAAAGGTACAGCTTTTTTTTTATTATTATTATGTACGCCCTTTCTTGCCTTTGAGTGAGTCCGCTACCTACATCTGGGGGCTCGATTCACACGTTGTAAGAGTGCGGCTGTATGTGCGGCTGTAATTGTGCGGCGGTATATTTGATGGTTCGTGTGTATGCTGGAAAGTATAGGATATGCGGCTGCACAGTGCACACTATGTATGAATCTACGGCCCTATCGTAAACGGACCCGTAAAAAATGAACAAGACCATTGTTTGCGGCTGAATATGCGGCCATGGATTGACAGGCGGTCCGTACGGAGTACTTCAAAAATAGCCGGCAATGATGCCGAATGCCGATGCCTCTAATAGTTAATATATTAAATTAATCAAACACATTTTCTTTGTAATCAAGACACTTTCGTTGATCAATAATTTATTTCTAACGAATCCATCATTTTGCAATTAAATATACTGTTAAAAAAAATAGATATATAAATAAATGTATATTTATCTATATATTTATTTTTTGACAGTATATTGAATTGCACAATGATGGATTCGTTAGAAATAAATTATTGACCAACGAAACTGTATTTATTTCAACGAAAATGTGTTTTTTTAATTAAATATTAATTAGTACAGGAAGCTCTATAAGCCGTTAATTCATATGCCGGCAATAGAGCATTCTGTACTAATCATCACTTTACTTTAATGAAAACATCAAATGTTTCTTCTAATTATGTTATGACAATAACATTATTAGAAGAAACATTTAGAATTATATGTGCGCTCAGCTGATTGGCTGATCGGCTGAGCGCACATATAATGAGCCGGTCCGCAGCACAGTGACTTCATTGTGCTGCGGACCAGCGAAGAGACAACATCGGGGTGAGTATAGAGCTCTCCCCACCCCCTCCCCAGCACTGCACCCCTCCCAGCAAGGAAGGAGGGGTCACTTAACCCCTTCCTTGCTGGGATGGGTGCAGTCTGACATCAGTCTGGCCCCCAGGGGGTTAAGGGGGATGCAATACATCCTCCCTTAACCCCTTGGGGGCCAGACTGTAAGCAGCGATCTGTAAAGATGCTGCATACTGTAAGGAGCACAACACCGCTCACAATGATGGGTGTTGTGCTCCTGTTTGTGTGTTTTTGTGTGTTTCTCCCTTTTTGTTTTTCAGATATCGGTATCCTGTGGATTACGTCGGATTCCGTGGACTACGTCGATGACCAGCGTTTTTTTAATGTTTTTTTTAATAAAATGGTCAATGAGGGGTGTGGGGGTGTTTTTATTTGAATAAAAAAATTTGTAAACTTGTGTCTTGTCTTTATTTCTTTACTTTATAGACTTAGTAGTGGAAGCCGTCTAATAGACGGAATCCATTACTAAGTTGGGGCCTAGTGTTAGCCGGTATAAAATGGCTAACACTAACCCCCCATTATTACCCCAGTACCCAATGCCACCAGGGGTACTGGGAAGAGCCGGGTGCCAGTGGTCCCGGAGCGTCAAAATTGGCGCTCCTGGACCGGGCGGCAGCAGGCTGGTAAGATTTAGGCTGGGGAGGGCCTAAACCAATGGCTCTTCCCACCCTGGTGTTACCAGGCTGCTGTCGCTTGGTTTTTAACCCGGCTGGTTCTAAAAATAGGGGGGACCCTATGCGTTTTTTTTTTTTAAATAAATAAATAATTAAAAAAAAACGCATAGGGTCCCCCCTATTTTTATAACCAGCCGGGTTAAAAACCAAACGACAGCAGCCTGGTAAAAACACCCCCACACCCCTCATTGACCATTTTATTAAAAAAAACATTAAAAAAACGCTGGTCATCGACGTAGTCCACGGAATCCGACGTAATCCCCAGGATACCGATATCTGAAAAACAAAAAGGGAGAAACACACAAAAAACACACAAACAGGAGCACAACACCCATCATTGTGAGCGGTGTTGTGCACCTTACAGTATGCAGCATCTTTACAGATCGCTGCTTACAGTCTGACCCCCAAGGGGTTAAGGGAGGATGTATTGCATCCCCCTTAACCCCCTGGGGGACAGACTGATGTCAGACTGCACCCATCCCAGCAAGGAAGGGGTTAAGTGACCCCCCCTTCCTTGCTGGGAGGGGTGCAGTGCTGGGGAGGGGGTGGGGAGAGCTCTATACTCACCCCGATGTGTCCTCTTCGCTGGTCCGCAGCACAATGAAGTCACTGTACTGCGGACCGGCTCATTATATGTGCGCTCAGCCGAACAGCCAATCAGCTGAGCGCACATATAATTCTAAATGTTTCTTCTAATAATGCTATTGTCATAACATAATTAGAAGAAACATTTGATGTTTTCATTAAAGTTAAGTGATGATTAGTACAGAATGCTCTATTGCCGGCATATGAATTACCGGCTTATGGAGTTTCCTGTACTAATTAATATTTAATTAAGAAAACACATTTTCGTTTAAATAAATTCAGTTTCGTTGGTCAATAATTTAATTCTAACGAATCCATCATTGTGCAATTAAATATACTGTCAAAAAATAAATATATATATAAATATACATTTATTTATATATATATTTATTTTAACAGTATATTTAATTGCAAAATGATGGAATCGTTTACATTTAATTATTGAACAATAAAAGGGACTTTATTAGACAGAAAATGTGTTTTATTAATTCAATATATTAACCATGAGACACATCGGCTATAGTGCAGAGGATCGCAAACCCCGGTAATAGCGATTCATGTAAACTGTGTTCCCTGCTTTCCCAGATGCATCCAGAGGTGTTTGCATCACTTTCTTAACATTTTATTTGTTATTTTTAGTTGAACCAGATTTCCAAGTAAATGACCGTATGTTTTGAGCCGCATGTCTATTTTTTCCCACGGCCGGAGTTTCACCCGCACATTTACAGCCGCATAAAAAATACAGCCGCACAGTTACAGCGTGTGAACCCAGCCGTAAGCTGTATGTGTCTGCCTCCTGTATGTGTATGCATATAAAGTATGCTATATCAGAAACATATTTGCTGGATGCTTTGGAGTTATAGAAATCTCTTCTGGTTGGAGTTGATTCCCCCACTTGGTGATTGGATCTGGTTAAGACATTACAGGGGAGATTTATCAAAGGGTGTAAAATTTAGACTGGTGCAAACTGCCCACAGCAACCAATCACAGCTCAGCTTTAGGCAGTGCTGAAAGGAAAGCTGAACTGTGATTGGTTGGTGTGGGCAGTTTGCACCAGTCTAAATTTTACACCCTTTGATAAATCTCCCCCTCTAGAATCTCTAAAATATTCTTCGTCCCATTTTTTGCACCTCTTTAGTGTTCTCCTTTTGTTTATTTCTCTTCCATTCTCTTCATTTTCTATAATCCTTCTAGCAATGACAAAGTGACATTTTACTGATATAATACTATAGTATTATATTGGTAAAATGTCACTTGTCATTGCTTATGTACTATATTTCCAACGAGATATTCTGCCACATTCTTCTTTAAATTAGGGAAGTAACATTATTAAAGAGTATGAGCTAATTAATGAGCTCTAAAATTGACCCTCTGAGTGCAGTTGTGCTATACCTCCAGGCAGTCCTATAGCAGTACACAGAACAGTGTGCTTCTGCATCTCTGAAACTTATTCATGCTGTTCTCTCGCTACTGATAAAGATGCTGTACATCATGTGTAAAAAATGCAAATTACCATAGGGTACCAAATGTGAAACGAGAGGAACAGTTTTATTTTGTGTTTATACTATCAGCATCTTAAATGTGCGTTATTCAGATATGCACAGACATGGTAGCGTATTTAGAAAAGGGATGAAAAGGGAGGGCAAAGCAAATAAGAGGTAGGCAAATGGCCAGATGATATTGGTGGCTGGATAAGGAAATTCATATGTTAAACAATCAATACTGAAAGCAAATTTAAGCACAAAAGTTAAAAAAATCACATTACTGAAACTAAGGGCCTTATTATCTGGAGAAATAATCTGCCATATCAGGCCGACTTGGCAGATCATCCCTCTGTGTAATAAAGACAACGATTAGCCGATGAAAATGATCATAGGTTGATCGTCTCTTTAGCTCCTGACCAAAAATCATCAGCTGCCAGGTGTGCCTCGCTACGTGTAATAGTGATGCGCGGCCGAATGAATCTGTAAAGTGATGCGCGGCCTGATGAATCTGTAAAGAATTGTAATAAACTGTACACGTTACGCTGTGTCCTCCTGGGTTCTCCTTGCTCCCTGCAGCCGCTGGTACAACTTTAGAGCCGCTCTCTGAAGTTATGGGCCGTTCAGTCAATCAGGGGCTGGGATGGGAACGCCACAGCCAATGATTGACTGAGCGGCTTGTCAATTCAGAGATCAGTTCTACCGGCGGTTGCGGGGAGTTAAGAAAACCCAGCAAGACACAGCGGAGCATGGAGAGGTAACATTTACTATTTACTATATACAGCAAGGGCTGCACGGACATCACTAACGATGTCTGTGCAGCCCTTGCGGCAAAATAATGAAGCCATGTAATAGGCTCAGTAAACGAATGACGACCTAGCAGATAGGCACTCGTTTATTAAATTGATCAGGTAGTGTTATGCTGCGTTTACACGGAGCGATAATTCGCCCGATCGTACGATTATCAATTTCGAAGTAACGTTTTTTTTATAACGATCAGCGTTTAGACGGAACGATATATCGTACGGAAAAATCGTTTTGCAATCGCTTAAGCCTATCTCGAACATAGGTTAAATCGGTGAACGACTGTTTACACGGAACGATCGGCGAATTGTTTGCGAACGACCAATGACGTTTTGAGAACATGTTTAAAGATCAAAATGAACGATTTCTCGCTCGTCGCTTGATCGTTCGCTGCATTTACACGTACAATTATTGTTCGAATCCGATCGTTATCGTGCAAATTTGCACGATAATCGTTCTGTGTAAACACAGCATAACCACAACATTAAACCATTCCAGGATTCCCTTTTCTATTCACTTTACAATGGGTTGCAAGAACCTGTACAAGACTCTGGTCTTTAGATGATCGATAACGTTAGATCATTCTTGGTTTTACACGCTTCTCTTTCTGATAGCTAGCAGACTTCCTACAGCTTGATGGTGTCATGGTTTTCGTTAACACTGTGGATATACTCATTCATGAGCATGTGATTTCTTGTTCTCATTAATACTGATTAAAATTTCACACCTGCTCAGAATATGGCCTTCTTGCCATGTTTTATAAGGATAAAGTGAAAATTAACAAAGTGGCTATAACACATATTAAATGTAACATGCTTTGTGATAATGATTTAATATTTAGCTGTCTGAATCATCTTAACACATCACTGGCCCACAGTAAGATGTCTAGTATAGCTTCTTATTTGCTAATAACTTCCATTTATGAACTCTCCATTATGCTTAAAAAATTCAACAGGGATGCCAACTAACAGATGTTCTGATATGTAAACGCTACTGATGTAAATCCTAGAAAAATATTTTTATTTCAACTATTTTTGACTAACCTTAAAATCTGCTGAAAATGTGGCAATTATTAGGCTATGTGGGCTATGTTCACACACAGCATTTTGCTGAGTAATTTGATCAGTATTTTTTTTACCCAAAACACAGTAAGACTATGTTCACACACAATCATATTGACGTCTAATTTTATAGCGGCCATTATTTTAAAATAAACAGTTTTTTTTTTTAAAGTATCGGCCAATATGTGCCATTAAATGATGGCTGTCCAATAAAAATTGTGTGCCAAACTGCGGAACTGTTCCATTACTTTTTCTCAGTTGGTTCCTCTCCTAATTTTGGCTGCAAATACTGACCAAAATACTGACCTATAATCCTACCTATAATCTGGTTTATAGATGAGGATCCTGAACAGAATTACCAATAGGGTATTCAAATACGGGTTTTCAGTACTAGACAACCATTTAAGGGCCCAAATAACTCTGTTATTCAACTACAGTAAGATATCCTTTACTGGCACATAAAAGTTCACTAAAGCTATTTTCTTCCTAATTTGTATAATAGCAGGATATTCTCTTATTTCTGGTGTTTACAGTACAAAGAGTTATCCTTCGAATCAAATATAAAAAATGCAGCAATCATGTCTGTGTGCACCCAAGTGAATCAAAAGATGCTAAATTGCCAAAGTGAATGTGTCAGATTGTACTGTCAGAGATGTGTCTAGAATTGCAAATGACTGGCAGTGACAAAAGGTATGAATAAGTAAACTACAAAAAATGCTTCCTGCAAATAAACTCTGAGGGTAAATGTGACTAATATACATTTCAGATATAAATGATATTGATATATAAATGATAAATATTTCTTTAACTCTCTAAAGTTGGGTTCAGATGTGGCAAATAATTTACTCTGCAGATTTTGTTACAAATCCACAATTAACATGTGCAAAATCTACATATGTTACATGTACATTTGGTGTGGATCAAGCTCTATGCATTGCAATTTCTGATTTTTGTGCAAACTTTTTCTGGTATATTTAGAAAGTTGTATAGTAATTTCCCATGATTTTGTGGTATGGAATCTACACTGCAAATCCACATGAAATCCACAACATCCTAACTGTGGTCCAGCAAAAAGAGAAGTACATTACATTTTTAATGCAGGAAAAGTCTATACATTGACTGACACTCTTTCATTACATAAAATATAGCGTAACTGGCAAGTCGACTATGAAGAAGCATTAGTGACTACAAAATGGCCATTACTACTGAAGTCTTGCATCCTTACCCATTAGCTTAGCAGCAGAAGATTTGGCAATGTCGTGAATGAAAATCTGAACTACGTTGTGACTATAGCAAGTCATAGTAGCAGATTTGTCAAAGCAGCTACACAGAGTGGGGTTGGACTGGGGTACCCTGGGCCCACCAAGGAATGTGATTCTCGGGGACCACCCTGCATAAACCACATATAACCAGCACCAAACCTTTCCTATTACTATAACAACTTTGCACAGAGCTGTGTATGTGACCAGCGATGCTAGCACACTGCTAGTAAATTGTGCATATATAGCGTGCCACTTAAGTTTCTTGAAAGGAGAACTCCCAGAAAACTAACATCTCAAACAGGCAGGGGGGTGCGGGAGGATAATAAAGAAAATATACTTACCAGTCCCTGTTCCCGTGTTGTAATAGAATCTTGCTCAATGGACCAGTGCAGGGGTCCATGGGCCAGGGACCCTAACACATGTGTCAATATTTCATACTTATAACCTCTGTAAGGTATATGAAGTTGATCTGTTTGATTGATGCCCTGATGCCTCTCCTGGCTCTTACTGTATGTTAAAATTTAGCAAAACAGCCTTTCCTGCATTTATTCCTGCCCTTATATAATATAGAAATGCAGCATCCAATGGAAGTAATATAGCTGGCGCCGGGAGAAGTTGACGTGGTTGACAGTCAATAGGTTAGTATTTTAGTATTCCTTTATTTCACTTTCTGGGGGGTGGGGATCATTTGGTCAGGGAAAGAGGTGGAAGAGATCCGACAGCTTATTGGGTGGGGGGGTATTGTCCCTTAAAATGTAAAACTGTACAGCAGCACAATGCAAACACTAAGGCCTTTTTTACAAGTATCTATGGATCTGTATTTCCATATTCAAGTTAGTGAACATTGTTGTCTATTGGGCTATTTACAGGATCAGTAGATTACAAGGACGCAAACCAAGGCTGGAAAAAAAGGACATGTCCTAGGATTTTATTTTTTTTTTTTTTCGGATCCTCTCATAGAAATCAATGTGATTTGCTATCTTTTATGGACTGTAACCTGATTGGCATCCGTATTTCCGTAAAAAAAAAATACGGATGAGTTGAGATGAGTTTGTTTTGCTAATATTTGGTCAGATTCGCGAATCGCATGCAAATGAATCTCAACAAAACAGCCAAACTATTGCAGCTACAATAGTAGGACTATTACAGGGTAATGTTTTGTGTAGTCTCACCTGTCCTCGATTTACTGGACGCTGGGGGGGAGTTGGACGACGGTCGAACACTGCTGAGGTCCGGCTGAAGGGCAGAGAATCACTGCTGCTGTCATGGGGGGATGTATTGGGGGGGATTGCAGGGATTGCTGCTAAGTAGGGATGGTCCGAACCTGCCGAGGTTTGGGTTCGTACGAACCTGAACTCTCAGCAATGATTCCCCCTGTCTTCCACCTCCGTGGAGAGGGTGGATACAGCCGGAGGACCACCTGGAGAACTGGGATACAGCCTATGGCTATGGCTGTATCCCAGTTTTCCAGGAGGTCCTCCGGCTGTATCGACCCTCTTCACGGAGCGGGCAGACAGCGGGAATCATTGCCGAGAGTTCAGATTCGTACGAACCCGGACCTCGGCAGGTTCGGACCATCCCTACTGCTAAGGTCTGGGGTTAGGGGGTGGTCATTACGGGGGATCACTGCTGCTGAGGTCTGAGGGTTAGGATAGGGATTGCTGCTGAGGCCCAGTGCTGGGCCCAACAGGGGGCACTCTTACTCAACCAATCCAGAATTCCAGATGCTTTCAGATGAAAATAGGATAGCATTTATAACATCCTGACGTATTTTCTGGATCAAAAACCCTTCAGGAAAAATCCTTAAGGGTGTCCATCACTAATGTACCTCTATGATCCAGAAATCCGTCCAGATTTCCAGATAAGATGCGCACCTGTTTAGTTATACTACTTCTATTAGATGTGCTGACAAATTTTCTGTATTTCTATATTACATAGGTTGGGAGAGTGGCTTCTCTGATTTGGATCTTGCACTCCATCCATCCCCCATGGGTAATTTAAAGGGAATCTGTACCCACTGACCCACTCCCAGACTACTCATACTGTTTCTTAGATGAGGTAAAGTCCTTCCTGGATGTCTTTTCCAAAATGCTGCTGGTCTCGTCTTTTGGGTGAAAAATCATCTTTTATTCCTCAGTAGCGGTGTCAATGAGACGGGCCTAAAGCATTTATGCCCTAGGCCTGTGATGTCTCTGTAGTGGTATTCCTGTACTGCCCTTGGGCCGAATCTCTGCTCAACTGTACGTGCTGTAGAGACCCTAGGCCTGCACCGTTTGGAATTGCTACAGCGCATGTGCAATTGAAGAAACAAAAAAAAGTGTCAGTTTGTAGTCAATATTTAACCCCTTAAGGACCGGGCCTGAAATGGCCTTAAGGACCGGAGCAAATTTTATGAATATGACCTGTGTCACTTTATTCATTAATAACTTCAGGATGCTTTCACCTATCCGGCTGATTCTGAGATTGTTTTCTCGTGACATATTGTACTTTACATTTCTTGTAAATTGGAGTCGATACTTATAACAAATCTTTATGAAAAAAAACAAAATAACGTGAAAAATTGTAAAAAAAATGCATTTTTCCAACTTTAAAACTTTTCTGCTTATACAGAAAATGGTTATGCCACATAAATTATATATTAAATAGCATTAGCAACATGTCTACTTTATGTTGGTGGCATTTATTAAACTATATTTAATTTTTTTTAGACAATAGAAAGCGTAAAACATTAGCAGCAAATTTCCAAATTTTCAGTAAAATTTCAAAATCAGATATTTTTAGGGACCTGTTCAGGTTCAAAGTGTATTTGAGGGTCCTGTATGTTAGAAAGCCCCACAAAGCACCCCATTTCAGAAACTGCACCCCCAAAACTCTGCAAAAGAACATCCAGAAAGTTTTTTTAACCCTTTAGGGGAGTCACAGAAATAAAAGCTAAGTGTGTAAGAAATTTGAAAATTTTAATTTTCTGTGCAGAGATTTTATTGTAATCCAATATTTTTCATAATTATAAACTTATTACCAGAGAAATGCACCCCAATATTTATTGCCCCGTTTCTGTAGTTTATAAAAATACCCCATATGTGGCCCTATTGCGCTATTTGACGCAACCACAAGCTTTAGATATAAAGGAGCGCCTAGTGCATTTTAATGGCTCCGTTATATTTGGTCATTTCTGACTGTACCACTTCAGGTTGGCAGAGGCTCTGGGGTGCCAAAACCTAAAAAACACCCATTAAGGGACACCATTCAGAAAACTACACCCCTCAGGAATGTAACAAGGGGTGCGGTGAGCATCTGGACCCCACAGGTGCTTCACAGATTTTCCCAACAATACGGCGTGAAAAAAGACAAAAGTATTTTTTACACTAAAACGTTGTTCTACCCTTCAATTTTTCATTTTCACAAAGGGAAAAAAGGAAAAAAAAAACACAAAACATGTAGCGCAGTTTCTCCCGAGTACAGAAATACCCCACATGTGGACATTAAGTGCCAAGCGGGCGCAGGACGAGCCTCCAAAGGGAAGGAGCGCCGATTAGCTTTTGGAAGCTGGATTTCACTGGAATGGATTTCAAGGGCCACGTCGCATTTACAGAGCCCTCGTGATGCCAAAACACCAGAAACCCTCAACATGTGACCCCATTCTGGAAACTACACCCCTCAAGGAATCTAACAAGGGGTGCAGTGAGCATATGGACCCCACTGGTGACGGGCACAAATGTGGAACAATGTGACGTGAAAGTGAAAATTTTCATTTTTTCACTTTCACGGCACAAATGTGCCCGTTATCAAGGGGTCCATATCCTCACTGCACCCCTTGTTAGATTCCTTGAGGGGTGTAGTTTCCAGAATGGGGTCACTTGTGGGGGGGTTTCCACTGTCTTGGCAGCACAAGGGCTCTGTAAATGCGACATGGCGTTCATCATCCATTCTAGCCAAATCCAACCTCCAAAATCCAAATGGCGCCCCTTCCCTTCGGAGGCTTGCCCTGCGCCCACATGGCGCTTTATGTCCACATGTGGGGTATTTACGGACTCGGGGGAAATTGCTCTACACATTTTGTGTGTTTTTTTTCTCTTTTAACCCCTTGTGAAAATGAAAAATTTAAGGCTAGACCAACATTATAGTGTAAAAAATTTAATATTTCATTTTCACGCCACATTGTTCCACATTTGTGCCCGTCACCAGTGGGGTCCATATGCTCACTACACCCCTTGTTACTTTCCCTGAGGGGTGTAGTTTCCATAAGGGGTTCACTTGTGGGGGGTTTTAACTGTCTTGGCAACACAGGGACCTTTTAAATGCAACATGGCCCCTCGAAATCCATTCCAGCCAAATCCAGCCTCAAAAAAACAAATGGCGCTCCTTCCCTTTGGATGCTTACCCTGCACCCGCATGGCGGTTTATGTCCACATGTGGGGTATTTCCGTCCACATGTGGGGAAATTGCTCTATACAATTTGTGTTTTTTTTATTTTTAGCCCCTTGTGAAAATGAAAAAATCAAGACAAGATCAATGATTTAGAGTAAAAATTTAAAACAAATTACACAAAATGTTGCTCTAGCCTTGATTTTTTTCCATTTCCACAAGGGGTTAAAAAAGAAAATAAATGCAAAGCGTGTAGGGTAATTTCCCCTGAGTACGAAAATACCCCACATAATGGACATAATGTGCCATATGGGCACAGGGCAAGCCACCAAAGAGACAGAGCGCTATTTAGAGGCTGGAATGGAGGATGGAGGCCATGTCGCAATTACAAAGCTCCTGTTCTGCCAAGACAGTAGAAACCCCCCACAAGTGACCCCATTCTGGAAATTATACCCCATAAGGAATCTAACAAGGGGTGCAGTGAGCATATGGACCCCACTGGTAACAGGCACATATGTAGAACATGTGCCGTGAAAATAAAAAATACCATTTTTTTTCATTTTCACGTCCAAAATGTGGCCGTCACCAAGGGGGCCATATCCCCGCTGCCCCCTTTGTTAGATTCCTTATGGGGTATAGTTTCCAGAATGGGGTCACTTGTGGGGGGTTTCTACTGTCCTGGCCGCACAGAGGCTTTGTAATTGCATCATGGCATCCTCTAATGGGAATGGTGGCCATACCTATTTAGCTGGGTAAAAGGGACAATTATTAATTTATTTGGGGGTATTAGGCCAATTATTAGTTTATAAGGTTGAAAATGACAGGTGTCCATCAAATTCAACCTGTGTTGATCCAGAGGAAGGCAAAAAACCCTCGTGAGGCAGACGACAGTAGTCTCATCACTGGGAAAAAATTCCTTCCCAACTCCATAATGGCGATCAGAATAATCCCTGGATCAACGTGACCCCTGAAATAGGAAGAAGGGACACAATTTAGAATATGTAGAACTCCAATGACGTGTGGTGCGCCTTGAAGCGATCCTGTATGCAGAGGCCGGGGGGATCAGGACAGGTGTCACACTGGAAAATGGTGTCCTTCTGGTGTCCTAGCTGAGGTGTCCAAAGCATTTAACCCTTTCATGGGGTACTTATATCGCCGTGAACGGCCGGCCGGTCCCGGCGGTCAGGACGTGGCACTGTGGCCACCATTACTTTTAACAGTAATGGCGGTCAGTGCCGTTCTCAGACAGCACCGACCGCCATTGCTTTCCGGGCCATCGGGTCACCGATGACCCGGAAAGCTGCAGATCGCCGCCATTGGCTGATCTGAATTGATCAGCCAATAGCGGCGATCGTCAGCACGGGAGGGGTTAATCACCCCCCGTGCCGACAAGCAGGGATGGCCTGCTATACATTATAGCAGGCCATCTTCCCCGATCGCTGTGTACACGCAGCGATCGGGGAAACCGCAGACGTAAATGTACGCCCGTTTGCATTAAGGCACAGGTTTTGGGGGCGTACACTTACGCCCGCGGTCGTTAAGGGGTTAAACTAGCTGGCCCACTTAATGTAGATTCTAAGATTTGCTAACTAAAAAAAAAAAAAGAATGATACTGATAAAATGACTTCTATTTAAACACTCTGAATGTGTTCCTTAATAAGAGGGAAATGTATAAAACCATAAATCAATTTAAATATATATAAAGCTAATGGCTAATGCTTGAGATGAAATCACGTGTAAAATGTTAAGTATCTCAAGATGATTAATGATATGTCCTTCCTAAGTCCTAATAAAAATCAGATTTACATAGACAAATGTTCATGTCAAAGCTTATTTATTATTATACGCAGCTAAAGGATTATACTTTAATTACAGTTAATAATGACTGTATCCACCAATGTGTGAGTTATGAGTGAGCTGTATGCATAAAGAGTGCGCTAAACATGTCAGATTGTCCACAGCAAACAATTAGGTTCCATCTTCAGATTTTCCATAAAAAAAGAATTAGGAATCTGCTTGCTATACCTCCTTTCGATCACAGTTTTTATATATGAAATATACTAAGAAGGATAATTATTAGTCTTAAAAAAAGGCATAAAAGTTAAGGGGGTGGCACTTTGGCACACTTTTTGTAAAACTCCAGTTAAATTTATAGTGCAGCATTTAATGATATATAGTGCATTTACTGCAGATCCATTGTTGTTTCCATGTTATTACTATGCTGCTCCACCCCCGCTGATACCCTGTTCTGGTTTCCTATGGCTGACGGCTCCCCTGTCCATACATAGCTTCTTAAGTGGGGAAGGGGGGGGGGGGGAGGGTCACGATACACATGACTGTACTGGAGTTTTACAGTGCATAAAGGTCACCAACCCTTTAATGGGGAAAAGAAAGGTGGGGACCATAGCAGTCAATCAGTCAGTCTTTGCAGGTTTGGAGATGAAAACAGTGCCCTGATTGGTTGCTAAGATCATCTACTGCAGTGTTTCAAGGAGATTTATCAATCACACTGACTTAAGATTTTCTTTGTTGTACTTAGAAATCAATTACAGGTCAGTTTTCACCTCTCAGATTGCATGAAAGCTAAGCTCTGCTTTGTTGCTATGGGGAATAAAGAGAACCTTGCTGTAGACAGCAATATAATTCCCACCGTTTATCTCAAATTTGTTTTACATATTAGGCTGAATAACATGTTAGAATTTGCGAATAAATGCAATTAAAATAAGAGCTAAATAAAATGGCAGTGATACTCAACTGGTGGCCCTTATGTTCTTGATGTGCAGTGCCGGAGATAAATTGACATGATACAGCTGCCTCCTCCATGATCAAACATGAGTGGTCTGGTCTACTAAGTGCTCTGCCCAACTAAAATAAACTACCCTGTTCTGTTATCAGCGCACAAGTTGTGGATGTATTTATGTAAACAATTCTATTCGTGAGGATTATTTTTATATGACTTTGATTTTGTGTTTCTTCAATATTTAGTACTAAAGAAAAATACCATCTAATTTGCATCTACCGTAACATACATCTACAGCTGCCTGCGGAGTGGCTATGATTCTTTTCTTTGTAAGGATTCATTAAAATTAATATATTTATTATTAGCATTATTATGTGCATATAAGCAAGAGGCAAAACAAATGGGAAACTAGAATACACACAGATTAATATTCATAGAAGAAAAGAAAGAAATGTTCCATAGATTTTTTTAAGGATTCTTAAAGAATCTTGAAGTGTCCAAATTTGTTACTTTAGAAGATTTAGTTGTTTATCGACAGCAACAAGTAATTATCACAAGTGACTTTGTGCAGGGATCTGCAGGTGATGCGATACTACTGTGGCACTTGTCACAGGACCTGCTAGCTAGTGTCTACCACAGTCACAGCAAGCCCTTTGAAAATTAAACTCAGTTAACCCCTTCCTACTTTGTGTTGGTGGAGGACATTCATCACAAGGAGTCAGGGGGGGATTTTAACTTTTACTGGAAAGTCTTTAAGGTGCAATATGGCAAAGATACACAGTCCATTTTCACAAGATGAGATAGCTTGGGAGCAAATCTGTCAGACACTTCCCCTTAAGATACACATACCCCTGCTATATGCAGGTTAACTGTAGAATTATAAACAAACTATATAGAAAAACTTTGCAGCAGAGAGAAGGGCGACTACATGAAAAGACACTGCCCAGGAAGTTCTTGGTGTTATCTGAAAGCAGGACTTGCTGGAAGCAGGGGAGCACTTTCGGCAAGAGGCAACTTTTCAAATCCCTGACTAGACTTGTGTAGTACCTCCGTGGTTCACAGACCTTGAATTGAGACAATGACCCTTGCAGTGTGGACAGGCTGGTTCCTCAGAGTTTAACTTGACATCATCTACCTTGATAGATACGTTTACACGTAACGATTATCGTGCGAATTTGAACGAATTCGAATTCCAACGATAATCGTACATGTAAACGCAGCGAACGATCAAACGACGAGTGAGAAATCGTTCGTTTTGATCTTTCAACATGTCATCAAATCGTCATTCGCAAAAAATTCGCCGATCGTTACGTGTAAACAGTCGTCGCGCGATAGTCCGGCTGCCCGCAGCCTGAGCCTGAGTCGAGCATGAAGAGAGCTTCTGAGGTTCTGGCTTCTGCTGTTCTCACTAAAAAAGCATTAAATGGTCCTTTTGACATAAAAAAGATAAAGATCTAGATCTGGAGTATCTTCAACCAGAGCTAGGATGATTTCCTGATCAAGGTTGGCAGATAATAAAACCTTTGGTAGGAATACTGGCATTGACCTAAGGATACCAGCATGAGGAAGTATGTGTAAGTAAGGATCCCTGCAGGATAAGGCTTGTGATCCACTGATTCTTCTTTTAAATGTTATAGCAACAAAAAAACATTTCTTTATGATAGCATATTGACACCATTAGGCTGGATTCACACGCTGTAACTGTGCGGCTGTATTTTTTATGCGGCTGTAAATGTGCGGGTGAAACTCCGGCCGTGGGAAAAAATAGACATGCGGCTCAAAACATACGGTCATTTACTTGGAAATCTGGTTCAACTAAAAATAACAAATAAAATGTTAAGAAAGTGATGGAAACACCTCTGGATGCATCTGGGAAAGCAGGGAACACAGTTTACATGAATCGCTATTACCGGGGTTTGCGATCCTCTGCACTATAGCCGATGTCTCTCATGGTTAATATATTGAATTAATAAAACACATTTTCTGTCTAATAAAGTCCCTTTTATTGTTCAATAATTAAATGTAAACGATTCCATCATTTTGCAATTAAATATACTGTTAAAATAAATATATATATAAATAAATGTATATTTATATATATATTTATTTTTTGACAGTATATTTAATTGCACAATGATGGATTCGTTAGAATTAAATTATTGACCAACGAAACTGAATTTATTTAAACGAAAATGTGTTTTCTTAATTAAATATTAATTAGTACAGGAAACTCCATAAGCCGGTAATTCATATGCCGGCAATAGAGCATTCTGTACTAATCATCACTTTACTTTAATGAAAACATCAAATGTTTCTTCTAATTATGTTATGACAATAGCATTATTAGAAGAAACATTTAGAATTATATGTGCGCTCAGCTGATTGGCTGATCGGCTCAGCGCACATATAATTAGCGGGTCCGCAGCACAGTGACTTCATTGTGCTGCGGACCAGCGAAGAGGACGCATCGGGGTGAGTATAGAGCTCTCCCCACCCCCTCCCCAGCACTGCACCCCTCGCAGCAAGGAAGGGGGGTCACTTAACCCCTTCCTTGCTGGGATGGGTGCAGTCTGACATCAGTCTGGCCCCCAGGGGGTTAAGGGGGATGCAATACATCCTCCCTTAACCCCTTGGGGGTCAGACTGTAAGCAGCGATCTGTAAAGATGCTGCATACTGTAAGGTGCACAACACCGCTCACAATGATGGGTGTTGTGCTCCTGTTTGTGTGTTTTTGTGTGTTTCTCCCTTTTTGTTTTTCAGATATCGGTATCCTGGGGATTGCGTTTTTTTTTTTAAAATAAATAAATAATTTAAAAAAAACGCATAGGGTCCCCCCTATTTTTATAACCAGCCGGGTTAAAAACCAAACGACAGCAGCCTGGTAACACCAGGGTGGGAAGAGCCATTGGTTTAGGCCCTCCCCAGCCTAAATCTTACCAGCCTGCTGCCACCCGGTCCAGGAGCGCCAATTTTGACGCTCCAGGACCACTGGCACCCGGCTCTTCCCAGTACCCCTGGTGGCATTGGGTACTGGGGTAATAATAGGGGGTTAGTGTTAGCCATTTTATACCGGCTAACACTAGGCCCCGACTTAGTAATGGATTCCGTCTATTAGACGGCTTCCACTACTAAGTCTATAAAGTAAAGAAATAAAGACAAGACACAAGTTTACAAATTTTTTTATTCAAATAAAAACACCCCCACACCCCTCATTGACCATTTTATTAAAAAAAACATTAAAAAAACGCTGGTCATCGACGTAGTCCATGGAATCCGACGTAATCCCCAGGATACCGATATCTGAAAAACAAAAAGGGAGAAACACACAAAAACACACAAACAGGAGCACAACACCCATCATTGTGAGCGGTGTTGTGCACCTTACAGTATGCAGCATCTTTACAGATCGCTGCTTACAGTCTGGCCCCCAAGGGGTTAAGGGAGGATGTATTGCATCCCCCTTAACCCCCTGGGGGCCAGACTGATGTCAGACTGCACCCATCCCAGCAAGGAAGGGGTTAACTGACCCCCCCTTCCTTGCTGGGAGGGGTGCAGTGCTGGGGAGGGGGTGTGGAGAGCTCTATACTCACCCTGATGTGTCCTCTTCGCTGGTCCGCAGCACAATGAAGTCACTGTGCTGCGGACCGGCTTATTATATGTGCGCTCAGCCGAACAGCCAATCAGCTGAGCGCACATATAATTCTAAATGTTTCTTCTAATAATGCTATTGTCATAACATAATTAGAAGAAACATTTGATGTTTTCATTAAAGTAAAGTGATGATTAGTACAGAATGCTCTATTGCCGGCATATGAATTAACGGCTTATAGAGCTTCCTGTACTAATTAATATTTAATTAAAAAAACACATTTTCGTTGAAATAAATACAGTTTTGTTGGTCAATAATTTATTTCTAACGAATCCATCATTGTGCAATTCAATATACTGTCAAAAAATAAATATATAGATAAATATACATTTATTTATATATCTATTTTTTTTAACAGTATATTTAATTGCAAAATGATGGATTCGTTAGAAATAAATTATTGATCAACGAAAGTGTCTTGAATACAAAGAAAATGTGTTTGAATTATTTAATATATTAACTATTAGAGGCATCGGCATTCGGCATCATTGCCGGCTATTTTTGAAGTACTCCGTACGGACCGCCTGTCAATCCACGGCCGCATATTCAGCCGCAAACAATGGTCTTGTTCATTTTTTACGGGTCCGTTTACGATAGGGCCGTAGATTCATACATAGTGTGCACTGTGCAGCCGCATATCCTATACTTCCAAGCATACACACGAACCACCAAAAATACCGCCGCACAATTACAGCCGCAAATACAGCCGCACTCTTACAACGTGTGAATCGAGCCTTAGACTGTAAAGGTTTAAAGGGACTATTACCCAGATGTCTCAAAACGACAGACAAATGCCAGGATGGAATTGGATTATGTTAGGAGGGCCTTAGCTTTTCTATAAATATGCGAGAGAGAAAAAGGCCAGGAGGATGGAGCCTTGTGTAATCCTGTTATATATGAGGTGTATGAATAAATGAAAGTGCAGATGGACTCTCACCTTTAAACCCCCTGGGCCAGCCAAAGGATCCAGGGAACGAGGATCTCCCAATGTCTCCCAATGTCTGGGCTTTTCTATGGCCCTGAAAAATCTGACATCAGACCCCCTCCATGTGAGCATTTATTGCTGTGGCATGTACCCAAGGCCCCTACCCAAGCTATTCTGTAAGTACAGGAGGAGAGTACTGGGTTCTCTTGGAGATCTGCGGGTTTCTACACACCATTAGGAAAATAGTCTTCAAATTGTGGAGTATAAACTCCCATTGTGTGCTGCTGTAGGGCAATTAGGAAGTTGAAAACTTGCACCCTTGGTTTAGCACTGCATACTTCCGGTTCAGGAAATGAGAACTACAGGTAAGAAAATTTTCAACCTCTTGATTGTCCTATGGATGTACACAATGGGGGAGATTTATCAAAGGGTGTAAAATTTAGACTGGTGCAAACTGCCCACAGCAACCAATCACAGCTCCTCTTTCCTTTCAGCACTGCCTAAAGCTGAGCTGTGATTGGTTGCAGTGGGTAGTTTGCACCAATCTAAATTTTACACCCTTTGATAAATCTCCCCCAATGAATTATGCTCTAGAATTTTAAGACTATATTTCTTATGGAACTTGAAATTTCGCACCCTTTGTGGATTAGCACTGCATACTTCTGGTTCTTGGTTCTTGCAAAGAGAGGAACATACAGCTGTCTACACTCAACTACCACACTAGACTACTCTGGGCACATGGTCCTTTCCACCCCTACTTACAAACTCAAGGGCTGCTTCCCTATGGGTGGACAGAGGCCTGTTATAATTTAGAAATATAACTGCATGATCCTCTGTATTCTTGATTCGCCATTAGGCTATGTTCACACAATGTATTTGTTATGAAAAAAATAAGCATTGTTTGCAATCAAAACAACGGCTTTTCTTTTCATATTGAAATGTGTTGCATTGAAGTCAATGCAAACAGCGGCCGTTGTTCAACCGCCTTTGTCCTCTACGGCTGTGGAAAAAATTGACATGTCAATTATTTCCAGCTGTTCTGCATTTATTTCAATGCTATTTTCAATGCAGCAACGGCTGTTGTTTTGGATTGTGTGAACATAGCCTTACTCTATAATGCCTTCCATCCTGCGAATTCTTGTGTGTATAGAGACATGGAATTGTAGGATCCCTTGTGTCTGCCAGACACCTTAGGCATTAGGCTCAACCACTGGCTCAGGGACAACTGAAAATTACATGGAAACTACAGAGTAGAAATCTGATGGAAAATGCCATATACAAGTTATGTGATGGCCAGAAATAGTGCCACTTTTTGAAATGAAATGACAGGTACCAAACCAACATAAGGTCATTGTAGTCGTCCTCCCTCCCAACAGTATAGGGTTTTCTTTGAAAGACCAAGGAAATTTCTAAACTTTTTGAGTGTTATTCTTAATAAATTCTTATTATATTCTTATTATTGATTTCTTGCTAATTCTTAGTCTTTAATTTATAAATCATACAAGTATCTTTCATCTGCCAAAACCTAACATTCCCTTCCCAAGCTCCCTCTCATGAATTAATATTTATTGATAGATACTGGAGCAGCTTTACTAAAAAGGTCTATATTTTAATTTACTCTAATTGGTCGATTTATTAGTAGATTTATGGACCTTGAATATAACAGACCAAATGAAATATGTTACTTTCACTGTAACTTATGGTATCAAGTCATTTATTTAAATCTTAATAACATTGAAACACCATTTTTTTTTATCTCCATGACTGAGATCTATGAAAAATGATAACCAAAGTGAAACGTGCTAGTAACAAACGAACAGATGAAATCCTTGTTTCATATCTTATTAAAGCTTCGTACTTGTGGTGACAGGAGGTGCCATGGGAGATGGAGTGTTATTTTGGATATAGAAATGTTGCACATGAAAGGGGTAATGTTTCTTTGTCAAGATGCTGTATTTTTGTTAGTTCTAAAGATATAGATTAGGTAGAGAAGAAATCAATCCCACAAATTGGGCTTGAAGAATACAGTATACTATTATAAACCAGCATGCCTGGGTATATCGTGTCTCAGAAAGCTTTACGCCTGCAGTTATTGTACTTGCGTAATGTACAATTTGCACATTAAGCTGCTTCATTTAGTAATGCACCATTGTTTTGTTGACGTAAAGTAAGCTATATATTTTTTTATTAACAACCATTAAATTGACATTTTTTCAGTGAAAACTATTTCATTGTTACTGTGGAGTTATTTTCTGCAAAACTGCAAAATGAGCTATAAAATATATAAGCAAACCTAAAGTATGATTATTGATAATAAAGAGAGTGCTGCATTTACAGTAGGATTCTTCCTGTACTAATATTTTTCAGCAATTTCATTTGAAAATCCGTGAACTAAAATAGACAGAAAGCGACACATTTATCAATTAAGCTCCAGCATACGCCAGGGAAAATGTGCAAATTGTTGGGGAACCCACCCTATTTGAGCAAAAATCTGCACTTTTCCAGGACATACAGCCCACCAGCCTAATGAGCGGGTGAGATTACATGGCAAGGCGGGAAGGAGGCGTAGTCTCATCCCAAGCTTAATTTATTATGATTTATGCATTAAAACAGGCAGAAATCATGGCAGAAATCTATACCTGCTCTGGAGCAAGGGTAGAATTCTGCAGCAGACGCAGACCCTGCTGTATTCACTAAGAGGCCTTTGCCTCTTAGTAATTCCAGTTAGCTGAATGGAGGCAGAATCTAATTTAAAGCGTAACTATAATTTCAGTAGCCAAAAAATGAAATTCCTCAAATAAAAAGCCCATGTGTTACCCTTTAAAAAGAGCCCTAAACTGCATTGATGTGTGCAGTGTGTGCGCTCGCTGAAATATCCCCAGTTCTTTGGCTCAGAGGAATAAATGAATTTTTCTCCTGGCTGCATGAAAGTGGGCATGGCCTATCCCTCATCTCCCTGGCTGCGTCCCTCCATTCACTGAGCAGCACCTTAGCAGATGTATCACACATAGCAGGATCAGATTCAGCTCCAGCATACAGTATTACAATGTAAGATTAGATACAGAGCCCCAACAGATGGTATCACACACAGTGGGATTAGATACAGTCATCTGCTCTCATTACACTGTAGGATAATGTCAGGCATGGAGGTGGGGGCACCTGCTGCAGACATCTGATAGTGTTATATGTACTATGGAAGGACTACAGCTGTGTTGTGCTGGGACTTGTAGTCCTCCCCTCAGTGACTCACCCACTCTCCCTCATGCAGTACATTGGAGTGATGGTGGCACTGGATACACAGGGTGACGTGCACATAGATTAAGTAGCAGTCCTCCACAATGCTGTCTACCAAATTGTTATTAAAATAAAAGAAAGAGAAAAAGGCCCTGCGCCTCGTGTGATACCTTCTGAGAGAAAACTGGAAATGTAATAATAATACAGGCTGCTCACCTTGTTGCCCATTGAGCTTTTTGCATATCACCCCTCAAATCTGTGGGGGTACCAGTGTGGTTATTGTCCACAGGATGTCTCCTGGAAATGAGGCTAGGACATTTCAGGGCTGCAGGGGCTGATAGTACCAAAACGGGATGTTCCCGATAAGGGGCCCGTGTAACGAATTGCAAATAAAATAAATAAAAACAAAAGGTACCAGTGATCAGCGCTGCCCAAAAGGAACATCCACAGCCGTCAGATAAAATAAAAGTAGTGATTTATTCATAAAAAGCACTGATATGACTCACTGAGATGCACTTTGATTTGAGAAAGGGAACCTGTTTTGTTTCCGAAACAAGTCATATGAGTGCTTATGAATAAATCACTACTTTTATTTTATCTGACGGCTGTGGATGTTCCTTTTGGGCAGCGCTGATCACTGGTACCTTTTATTTTTATTTATTTTATTAGCAAATTGTTATTGAACAATTCCCATAGTCTCCCACTGCTGTGACATGTTTCCTCATCTCTGCTGCTCTTTCTTTGGCCACCACCGATGCCACTGCAGTGTTTATGTTGGTCTTATATCCTGGTGCCCTGTCTGTATCTTTCAGCTGCTGGGACAGTCACTTTAGTAAAAGGCTGCTGAATGTTAGCCACTTTGCCTTAAGTTTTATAAGACTTCTTCTGCCTCTAAACCCTGCTTAAGCAATGAGGTTCCAAGACACCTCTATTATATAATCTGTTTAGTTAGTTTCCTTTTTTAAAGGGTAATACTTAACAAATTCCTTAAACTTCACATTTTAATATAGACCGAAGTTAAATCTGTTAAATGGAAGATATCTGGAAGAAATCACTAGCTGAGCAAATCTCACACATCCTGTGTATGTTCGAACCTGGACACCCTGATTGGCTTGTCATGGTATCTCTTCAGAGGGTTCCTAATTCAAGGCCTTTCTCCCATTCTTCTCTTTCTCTCTCTCTTTCTCTCTTTCTTTTTCTCTTTCTCTCTCTCTCCACTTTTCTCCTCTCATCCCCCAACTGTCCTACTCGACTAAATATCACATTTAATATTTAATTTTTGGCTATAGGGTGTATTACTCTTCCATTGGTTAATGCACTTCCTTATACTTGTGTATGCTTAAGATATATATATTTTTTATAAAGTTTTAGTTATGTGTAAAACAATAAGTAAATAACTGTTTGTTTTTTTCTAGATAATTTACGTGCACCAGATAGGCCTTGTTTCAATAACCTATAAAAATATGTTTGTCTTTTAAGTGCAGTAACAGGCACTGTGGATAGCATGCATTTCTTCCTCTAATAAAGGGTATTCTGAGAGAAGAGGAGAGGACATCATCATTGTAAGAAAACACAGACATCAGGGTGGAATGGGTCACCAGCGCTGGACCAGGTGAGCTAAAAAGGCTTTGCTATTTTTCACCCCTTACCAGTCAACGTTTTTAAATAAATCGTAATACTACTTTAAGTTCTCAGGATAATGGTATGAATATACAGCATTTTGTAATAATATGTACTTTACTGTAAGTAGGAGAACTTGTCTGATTTTTTGCCACAATGTTTTGCTCAAAGCTGGTTAAAATAAACTCATATGCCCTGATTAATATACCAATATCCTCAGGAATCCCAATTATGGCTCAAGACATATGAAATAGTGTATGGCTGAGATTAGTTTTCACCCCAGAAAACCTTTACCCCATACTGACACATAATGCCAAAATTACCTTGGTTGCTTATAATGTGATAATTCTAAGAGGCCTTATTTTATACAGCATAAATAGTTCACCTTTTTTATGTTTGCAAGTGATGAAGGACGTTACTCTTGAATAGTAATTTCTTCAAACCACTTAAAGGCAAGAATATTTTCTAAATAACTTATAGAGTTTCATTGTAATATCATATACAATATAATAGAATATACAAGTGCGTCCCATTAAATTAGAATATCATCAAAAAGTTTTTTTTTTCTCAGTAATTTAATTCAAAAAGTAAAACACATATAGAGTCATTACAAACAGAGTGAACTTTTTCTAGTGTTTATTTCTGTTAATGTTGATTATGGCTAACAGCCAACCCCCCCCCCCCTCCCAAATTATCCATTATCTCTGAAAATTTGAATATTATATAAGACCAACTTTAAAACAAAAAAAAAACTGTTAACACAGAAATATTGGCCAAAATGAAAAGTATGTACAATTAATGCACTCATAACTTGGTCAGGGCTCCTTTTGCAGAATGCAGCGTAACATGGAGGCGATCATGGTGTGGCATGGAGGTGTTATGGAAGCCCAGGTTGCTTTGATAGCACCCTTCAGCTTGTCTGCATTGTTTGGTCTGGTGTCTCTCATCTTCTTCTAGACAATACCCTATACATTCTCTATGGGCTTAAAGGTCAGGCGAGTTTGTTGGCCAATGAAGCACAGTGATACTGTAGATATTAAACCAAGTATTGGTACTTTTGGCAGTGTGGACAGGTGACAAGTCCTGCTGGAAAATAAAAAAGCTTGTCGGCATATAATATTTCCTGGTAGACAGCTGCACTGACTTTGGTCTTGATAAAACACAGTGGACCTCCCCCAGCAGATGACATGGCTTTCCAAACCATCACTGGTTGTGCAAACTTCACACTAGACCTGAAACGGCTTGGATCTCCACTCTTCCTCCAGACTCTGGGACCTTGGGGATTTACAAATGAAAAGCAAAATTTACTTTCCTCTAAAAACACCACGTCTGACCATTGAGCAACAGTCCAGTTCTTCTCCTTGGCCCTATTACACAGAGTGATTATTGTTTTTTTTAAAAAAAAAATAATATAACGATTGAAAATGAGCAATTATCTGTCTGTGTAATAACACCCAGTGATCAAACATTGAATGTTTTCCAACGTGTTAAAAAACTATTGTTGGTAGTTCGCCGTTTGCATATCTGTTCGTGTAATAAGTCGTTTGCTGATAAAACATGTTTTGTGGGTTGTCCTGAGAAACGATTAGCGACCATATAACAACGTAAAAAGGACGTATAGCCAATCTTTAAATCGCTATGTGCAATACGGCCTTAAATCATGAATGGCCTGACACATGGAATGCAACAGTCGTAGCCCCCATCCTGGATACGTCTGCGTTGTGGCTCTTGAAGCACTGACTCCAGCAGCAGTCCACTCCTTGTGAATCTCCCCCAAATTTTTGAATGCCCTTTGTTTAATCTTATAAAGGCTGCAGTTATCCCGGATGCTTGCGCACCATTTTCTACCAAACTTTAATAGATAAGATAATGAATTTTGTGTTTTCCTTGGCTGTAAGGCATAATCATCAGCATATGGGGCCAAACATCAACATAAATAAACACTTGAAAAAGTTAATTCTGTTTGCAATGTATAGATGTTTCACTTTTTGAATTAATTTACGGAAAGAAAAAAAAAATTGATATTCTTATTTATTGAGATGCACTTGTAGTCCCAAAAACATTGTAACATCTACTTTACTGCTGTGGCAGAATTTCTTACATACTGATTTTTAAATGTAACATACTGTAGCTGGCTGCAATAGGACTTGATTGTGCTTTATTAGGCTGAATTTAATTATACATTAGATTTGTTTGATAAGTAGATTGAAGTGGGTGCTCGATTCTTCACATGGGTCATATGGGGGATGGATGACTTTGTTTCTTAAACGGATGCAAAAAAAATTAAAATAAATAACTAGATGATCCAGGTGTCAGAATGGCTTCTACCTAATTAAAGAACATGAGTCTTGTGTTAGCATTTATACTAGGATGAGACACATATTTGTGAGGCACATATGCGGTAAGGAGACAAATATTTACTTCTGTATTTGCTTTGTTACACATAGCTACATATATTTTAGGGTTTCTTTATCTCTCAATGAAGCATTATCCATTCAATCTGCGCTATCTGCTGTTATGGAACAACAGACTCGTGACTCATACTTTAGTGTTCACACATTTCCTGCCAGGCCCACTGCTGCATTCACATTAATCCCCCCAGCATCTATGACTAATTCCAAATTGTGATGTAAAACTATAGGGTGACAATATTATCCTGATAGTATCATTCTGTTTCTCAGTAAGTTGTATTGGTGTTGGAACTGACCAGATAAGGGGTTTAGTGGAAAAAGGTTAAATGAATACAAGTTATACGGTTGGAAGCTTTGTGTAGAGAGGTTTTGCTTAAGTCCGATTACATGCTCAGTACAAACACAATTCTCCTTTTCCATAACTGTAATCCTATAATGTTGGTACAAGAATTTGACTTCTGTGATAAGGCATTGAGTTCATTATGCAATGTGATAGGACTAGAAAATATAGGGGTTTAAATAGAGATATTTGAATTTAATCGTGTAAATAATAATATTTTAATTACTATTATACTCTAGCTATATGGACAAATTTGCTCAAATTATGCAAAAATTGTAAGGAATAGCTGCGCAGGATGTGGATGGCGGAGTGTAGCTGGCAGGGCCAGAGAGGGCGGCCATCTTTAAAAAATAATAATTGTATCCTTAGGCTGCTGCCTACAAGATGCATTATGGTACATGCAGTGGCATCATCACTACTGTCAGCATTACACTGATTATAGTGAAGGCCATAAAACGGAAAAGCCTATGGCCTTAACTGCTCTGCTTATTAGGAGAGTTGGGGTAGAGGAAGTATTTTTTAGGGGTGAGCATGATTATTGTACAGAGACATCTAAACTGTGCGGGGGCACTATCAATGTGAAGAGGCATTATAAAGGTGTTGTTTTCTGCTTGGGTGACCTATTATTTTTAGGAGTGCACTATGGGAGTACTATTAGTTTGAGGAAGGCATACTATTCCTGTGTAAGGGCAGTAAGGGGTGGCACTACCAATTTAATGACTCGATGTAAAGAGAGCACTAAGGTAGCACCTTTTTGGTGTGGGAGCACTATTACTGTGAGGAAGGCCCTAAGGGACACTATTGCTTTGTGTGGACAAAAAGAAGAGCACTATTACTATGTGGGCAACAAACAAGGGCACAATTATCATCACTATTATTATTGTGTAAGACACTATTACTAGTGATAAGTGAACTTACCAAATGTTCTGGTTCATTCAAACCAGAATGCTCATTTGACTTTTGGTGGCTGGATAAGTTGGTTGCAGCCCTAGGGAGTCCTAGAAAACATGAATACAGCCATAGGATGTATCCATGTTTCCCTGGCAGCCCTAGAACTGCATTCAACTTCTCCAGCCACCAGGACAAACTCGAACGTTTTTCAAGTTTGCTCATCACTATTACCACTCTTTATTTGCCACTCTTTGTTTCAGGGTTGGTGGTGGGTGGTGGAAGGTGTAACTTTAGGTATAAGGGGAAGCAGACAAGGTACTGGGGAAAGAAGCAGAATGGTAGTATTAAAGGAGCAGCAGTTTGGGAGGTTAATGAAGAAGGTGACGTAGAGGCAGGTAGGGTGCTCAAAAAGCATGCAGCCAAAGATACCTGAATGGTAAATTCTGCCCAGACAAGTTGTAGCTGGAAGAAGCCCTCATGGCAGTCTGGGCCAAAAGGAGAGGAAAATGAAAGGGAATGATTGCAATCAGAGGGTAATCACTCATACAGTCGACAGTGCCTGTTCAAAGCTAATTAGGGTTGTGCCTCTGCAACTCTAAATATACATTGCACAGGTTGGGGGCCCACTTAAGCCTTAGCTGCTCCAATATTAAACCTCTAGCTTAAGGCCCTATTCCACGGAAAGAATTTTAGAGCAGAAAGAAGACACAGACAAGTGTTATACAGACATATATCAAATGTGCAGCATCTGTGAATGGTGTGGAGAACAGCACATAGAGCAAGGGGGTGACAGTATCACTTAAAACATTCTTTCTGTAAATTTTTAAGGTATAAAATCTTAATATAATCTTAATTCTTAAAATAATTAAAACTTCAACTGAAGTATGGCAAACAAAAATCAAATAAAACCAGTACAGAATGTGAATATAAACCCTTGACTGCAGGTTCTCTACTGCATTAGTTAACCTTGATTCATTTTACCGACCATTCACTGATAGCCTCATGTAAATTTATGTGCATTTTAGGTTTATAACATATTTACCACGTGAAATACTCAATGTTTTGGCTCTGAAACAGTTATATTGTGCTAGGACTGGGATGGTGCTGGGTAGATCTGCTTTTAGTAATTAAACTGTCAAGTTGGATGGAACTCTTCTCCCCTTTGGCATTGTCTTTTGTACTACAATGGTCTGACAGCCATTTCCATGAGCAGCATAGTGCTACAGGCCTAATGCATTTATTTTAGGAGCATGCAAGAGGCCAAACTGCTACTTGTCATCCTATATCTAACAACATATTAGCTGACTCAATAATATGTTTTACCAAGAGATCCTATCCCAACATCAAATGAGGACACAAAAGACATCAAATGGAATAAACCAGATAATAGATTTTTTTTTATTTAAGGACAACATGCGACCCTTAGTATCTGAGAATTTATGGTTCATTTACTATGATGTACTTGTGATGATAATCCTAACAACAGTGTTTCCTGCAACTTTTTAAAGTTAAAACTTTAAATGGAAAAAAAATCTTTCAAGATGAACAACTCATTAGCTAGCTGTCCATTGGGGTGTAGAAACTTCTAGGATTATTGAGGGTTTCTATAGTTTCTCTAAAATCCCAATTCACAGAGACTGTACAATAATTTATAAAAGGTGTATTCTTCCTTAGCAGCTATAGGTATTGCCTGTAGAAAAGCAATGAGATCTTATGTTTCCTATTTTCCCAAGGTAAATTTTAAAATCATATAGGTTACTATTGTCAAAACTAGAGATGAGCGAACCTCGATCCGAACCCGAACTTTCGGCATTTGATTAGTGGTGGCTGCTGAACTTGGATAAAGCCCTAAGGCTTTGTGGAAAACATGGATATAGTCATTGGCTGTATCCATGTTTTCCAGACAACCTTAGAGCGTTATCCAAGTTCAGCAGCCCCCGCTAATCAAATGCCGAAAGTTCGGGTTTGGATCGACTCGAACCCGAACCCGGTTCGCTCATCTCTAGTCAAAACATTCTCATTTCAAGTTTACATCCAATATGTGGCTGGTCAAACTATTTAACTAGTATTTATAAAACTAAGCATGGGAGATAGCAAAGGGGATTGTAAACTCAAATAATCACATCCATCATAAAATAAAAACAATTAAAAAAGGGGAAAATTAATATACACATATATATATAATTTTTTACAATTTATTGTACATTTGAGGATCTTTTTAAGTTTGCTTTTGGTGGATCTTCTAATAGTCTACATGTTTGGTTTTCAACCTTGTGTACACAGACAGCCACATGTCTTTTTAGATGTATATGAACTGTCCTGTTTCTAGACTGTTGGTTAGTCAGCCACTACTTAGAGCCAAATGCCAATACTGTCTGTGACATAATTTAACAAACACTTTCTGGCACTCACGTCTATAAAAAGAAACAGTCCTGTAGAAAACAATGGCTAGGTCACAATCACCTTGCATGCTATCTATTTTTAGAGTCACTAAACATTTCCAACTGAATTCATTATCTATTTAACCTTCCTTGCCCATTACTTTTATACACTCATTGCAGAACTAAAATGACTATCACATAATGAATGACCACTATGGACAGTATTATCTGATCAAGTGTCTCCCTGCCTTCTTAGTTAAATGTGACATTCAAAATGCTTTAAAAAGGATAATAACCCCTTCTTGTGTGCAGAGATGGGCCTCCCTTGTATTAAGGTCACAGAATTCCCCAGTGATTTTTGTCCCGTCGTAATGCTTTAAGCATCAGGCAAAACAGTTCCATAATTCAGATTTCCGAATTAGTTTATTAATAATGCAGAAACCCCTGAGTCAGAAGCTTCTGGGACTTTCAAGCTTTCATTAAAAACATAATTGGTTAAAGTTAATTTTTTTCACATTTCCACTCTAATCGTTTGCAATCTGAAAAGGAACATCAACCATGAGCCAAATAGTAGAGCAATATTTTAGATTGCTATAGAACTGCTGTGTCTAATCCCATTAAAATGTGTAGCCAAAATAAGGTTAGCGAACAAATATCCAGTAAATTGCTACAATTACATTTCACCCAATTGCATTTTAACAGGCCAGTCTCAGTACAAGAGTATTTAGAAAGAAACAACACAGCAAAAGATTTTTTTTTTTAAAAGGGACTGCCTTTCTAAAATATGCAAATATAGTGAAAGTGCAAAAAAAAAAAAAAAAAAAGAAAACTATGAGAAGATCATTCTAATGTTGCTGTACTGTGTCATATGTCACAATGATGGGTGTGTCTCAGGTAACCAATGCCATGTTTAGTATTTCTCATACTCATTCTCAGCCAATCATGTATGCATTACACAGACACATACATACGCTATACCATTCTACTATGCATAGGGGCCACCCTACTGCCCTGGTATAAAGAAAGGGAAGATCTAGTTTCTTCCACATTCTACATTATAGTGTCACAGAACACAGTACATTGACTTCTGGCTCTTTGAAGGGTTTTAGTAAAACACAGAGCTGGGAGAGGAGCATGCGGCAGTGTGATAATTTCCCTGCTCGCTCTATGGATTAGTCAGGGTCTGAACACTTACACCTTGACTGGAAAAATCTTTAAATATGTCTGTTTGACACATTAAAATTTTTTGATGACAGGTACTCATCAATATCTAATTACGCAGGGCAGCGAGGGGGTTATCTAATTGAGGGGGGCAGCTGCACAGGGGGCCATCTAATTAAGAGAAGCTGCAAAGAGGTCCATCTAATTAAGGGGGGACAACACAGGGGCCATTTACTATACAGGGGGACATCTACTATAGCGGGACTAAGCAGGGAGAAATCTACTATAGAGGGACCTACACAGTGGGTCATCTACCATATACAAACAATACAGGGAGTCATCTACTATAAGGGGACCTTCATAAGGGGGGCCATCTACTATAGGGGCACTATACAGTGGGCCATATACTATAAAGGGACTACACAGGGGGTCATCTACTATAGGGGGACCTACAAAGGGGACCATCTACCATAGAAGCACTACACAGGGAGCCATCTACTTTAGGGTGGGTCTATACTATATAGGTCTGCAAAGAGGGGCCTATACTATATGGAAGGCTGCACAGAGAGGAGTCTCATACTATATAGGGGCTGCACAAAGGGGCCTCAAACTATATGGGGATGTCACAGAAGGACCTAATACTAAATAAAGTGGCTTGACACGATATGGGGACTGCACAGAGGGCACAGAAGAGCCTTACAACTATATAGTGGGAACAAAAGGGCTTAAAGAGGATGTACCATCAAAGCATTAATATAGAGATATACCTACCATCCTGTCAGCACTGCTATGTAGAATCTGGTGATGTGGAGCTTTTGTCCCTCCATCACACGGTTCCCATTATTTTTGCAGAAATGTAGATATGCTAATTACCCTCAGGGAAGCACTGGAGGCCAGCCCGTCACCTGGAATTCTAACTCCTCTCCCCCCCCCCCTCTGTGACGCAACAGCCTCTTGTCATGCCGCCACGCCTCCTATGCTAATCCTGAAACCTCTCCTCTTCTAAACCAAGTCCGGCCTGCTGCACAGCCCCGCCTCCTGTCTTCTTCACGGCGACTCTGCCATCACGTCGTGATCACGATCGCCGTCATCAGAGTGGAGTATGAGTCCTACTGAGCAGGCTCATACCCCGCTCTATGCGCTCTATGCTTCTCCACTGTATTAACAATTCTCCAACGCAGCAGCATAGAGGGGTTAGTATAGAAGAGAAGGGGTTTCAGGATTAGCCTAGGAGCAGAGGCTTCTAAGCATGAGCATGAGCAGAGGCTGGCGCAGGGCAGGAGGAGAGGAGTTTTGAATTCCAGGAGGTGCTTCACTGAGGGCAATTAGCAAATCTACATTTCATTGAAAATAACTGGAACCGAGCGACGGAGGGACAAAAGCTTCACATCACAGGATTCTACACAGCAGCACCGACAGGATGGTAGGTATATCTCTATAATAATGCTTTGGTGGTACAGCCTCTTTAACTACTATATGTGCTGGAACAAGGAACCTAAAATGGCCCAACCTGGTTGGAAAGGAAAAGTGAATGACTCTGATCAGAGAAGACGTCCCATGTGACTGGATGTGGATGTATCTGCACTGTAATCACTTAAAGATGCTGATCTGATGCTGTGTAAACCAATATAACTACATTTCTAAATATTGCATCAAATCTAAAACAGATGCACATGTGAAAGTACACTAACTATTCCACTATAATTTGCTATGCTACATTAGCTACATTCCTGTGCTAGGCTACGTTTCTGTGTTAGGTCTTTGGTTTGCCCAACTTTGCTTGAACATTGCCCAACTCTCTTGCCATTCTGCTTAGCAGTGGCTGATGCTTAGAGGGGACATTGTTCATGAGAATTCCATAGTTGGAATAGATCACATATAGACTCTTTATTTGTACACAAAAAGGAAACCAGTTCCTGTTACAGTTTTTGGCTGAGTTCATGATGGATAGATTTGGAGTTATTTAAAGGGGTTGGCCACTTTATAGAAAAAAATTTGAGTGTACAGTATTAGTAAGTATACTCACTATAATTACTGACAGCAGCTCCCTGTGTACCTCCATAGAGCTAAAATCTCTCTCTCCTACTCCAGGCTGGGTTGTCCTGCTCTGTTATGATTCTATCCATAAGATGGCCGAGCATGGGGGAACATGCGACCATGCCCCTCCCTGTGTGTCCTCCATTGGGCCTCTATATGCCTATGAAGGGCACAGGGAGAGTGGTATTATGTGGTGGTGCCAATTTGAGAAGAACTTGTTTGAAGTAGAGCTTTTATATTTAAAGTGTCACTGTCGTGATTTTTTTTTTTGCAGAAATCAATAGTCCAGGCGATTTTAAGAAACTTTGTAATTGGGTTTATTATCCGAAAAATGCATTTTTATCATGAAAAAGCAGTTTGAAGCTCTCCCCCCTGTCTTCATTGTTCTCCTATGGAGAGAGCTAAAGAAAAGACCAAAACAGGACAACAAAGAGTTAATCTACAAATCCCTCACCCGTTATCTGTTCTGACCATCACCAGTGACCTGTCTGAGCTCGGATTACAGCTGTCACCCAGCTCCGTGCCTGTAATCCTCTGTTATCTGCTTTCTGCTGCCGGCTAACTCCCTCCTTCCTCCTCCCCCCTCCCCTCTCCCTAGAGCAGACAGGGGACGTCTCCTGCAACAAGTCACAATTTTCAGATTTTTCAGAGTGGATGAAAAAGAGGAAGGAGGGGGGGACCTGGGAAAAGGCTTTTTACATGCAGATAATGGCAGATTTGGCTAATAAACCCAATTACAAAGTTTCTTAAAATCGCCTGGACTATTGATTTCTGCAAAAAAAAAAATACGACAGTGACTCTTTAACAAGAAGAAACCTTTTCTGAGTAGGATTGTCTTAACATTAACATGTTGACAGCTCCAAACATCAGAAAAACCTTCTTTAGTCAGAGAGTTAGTCAAAGAAGACCATCTAGCCACAGAGGAAAAATCAAGGTCTGAGTCTAGAATTGTGTTAAAGTTAACTCCTGTTAACTCCTGTCTAAAAACTGTGTATGTCTTTGTGGTTTTATTTCTAAAATGTGTCTTCTGCACTAAAAGAACACATTTTGGGGATTTAGCCTACCACACTAGCCTTTTTTTTTTTGAGCAGCGGGACACACACTTAATCTCAACATATTCACACACACAGCTCTGTCTGCACACATTAAAGCGAATGTATCGACTACTGTAGATTTGTTTTTACTCATTACAATCATTACATATTTTTTATTCAAATTTTTTAAAGTTTATTTTTCGTACAATATTATGGGGGTGCCATTCTATGCCGAACTGTTCTTGGTTTATAGTCTGATCCTGGCTTTGGCTTCAATAATCTGTCAAATAAATCTGTCTGTGTAAACACACCCTAAGGGCCATATTACACAGCGTGGTTAAGAGAAGGAAGTGAGTGCCGACCTGTCAGCTTAGCGCTCGCTTCCTGCTCGTTCCTCTCCTGCTGTCTGTGCTATTACGCGCACAGGCAGTGAGTGGAAGGAAATGGGGGGGGGGGGGGGGCGCGCAGGGAGCTGCGGGAGGGGCTGCCCTGATGATGCTTAGATAGTCTGTGTGGCGCATTAAAGAGAGCAGCGGTCTGCTGCTGCCACTCCTATTACACATCGACATCGGCAGCAGACCATGGCTTTCGTGATCGTGATTTTTCAACCAATTGAAAGACCACAATGAGCCGACATGTAGCGTTATTACACCAAACAGCCGATAATCTGCTGATAATCTGCCAAGTATGGGTGATAATCGTTTGGTGTAATACGGCCTTTAGACAAAATGAACATCTTCAGAACTTTGTGTGGGACACAATTCTAAGCATGCTCTGTAACCTGAACAGGAAATCTAGCCCTTCATCCAAGCCACTGATGAAGGGGAAGAAATACCCCAACAATGTGTTAGGCCAGTATTCACAGTCTCCTCTAGTAGCTTACCAACTTCAGTGACTGCCAGTAACATTCACAATCACCGCTACTGTGATTACCCCAATACAACTAACGCTGCTGTCTGTGCCGTGAGTATCATGCTACTAGCGCAATCAGAATGAGTTACATCCAATACCGGGGAGAACAGTTGCAGAGATGGAGCAGTGGGCACAAGGACATCGTACCCAGCCAACCGGACCCTGAGCGGGGTGAGCAGTGCAAAAGCACTATCCATCTCTCCCCCTATGAAAACATGCAAATTATTGTGGTTTTGATGTTGGCAGCACTTGACTTGACAGAGACTTGAGCACTACTACCACCATCATCCCCGATACAGGTTGCAATCACATTGATTTACCCACAGTTTCTCTACAGCATGAACTGCCTAGCGGGCTATAACCATGGAAAACACTGTGGCACACCCTGTATGTTCTCAAGCTGTGATTGAAAGGACTATACAACATATCATATAGTCTGATCTGATTTGTAATGTGATGTGATAGCCTTTACAGACACGAGTGGATTTGTGGGCACCAAAGCATTTGTGCACAGCGGCACTACACTACAACCACCATTCTCTTCCTGGTCACAGTGCATGAGGGGAGTTGGAATCTCCTATCTGAAGTACAGCTATCCTTTTGGTACAGTTTGCACATCAGGATTCTCTAACCAAGAGACATTTTTATTCCTGTTTTTCCTGTATTTAGTAGATGTTTTAGGCTATGTTCACACTACGATGGCAACAACGGCCGTACTTTTGTCGCAGTGGAACAATGCCTGTTTCTTTATGGGATCCCGGCCGGAGCGTATACACATTGTACACTTCGGCCGGGATCCCATACGGGGCCCCAAATAACTCACAAAGTGAAGCGAGCGGCTCCGGCTGCTTGCTTCACTGTGCGCTATGGGAAGCTCTGTGATGCTCCCGCATCAGAGCTCTGTGGCCGTAAAGATGATCTGGCCAGAGACCGGCCATTCCGTGACCCGGCCGGATCACGGAACGGCCGGTCTCTAACGTAGTATGAACATAGCCTTACAGTCTGAGAAGTGTGATTTTATTTAGTTTTATGTGACCACAAGAGCCCTCTGACATACATTATGTTGTTTTATTTGTGACTGATATGTTTAAATGTGTTGATTAAACTGCATGGGCTACTAGTTTGAGTAACTGTAACAGGACTTTCCTTTTTTTTCTTTAAAATATATGAGAAAGAAAGTCCCCAATAAATAAACACAAGCAAAACTTAATTTTTAAAAAAATATGCCATGTAAAATCCCTGCAAACCGACAGTTGAGCTGAATGGGCCACCAAACTGCCAAAGAATGGAAATGAACACCTTGTCAATTGGGATACACTTAAATAGACCAGAAAACCGCAACCGCAAAACCATGTACCATGGGATGGAGAATGGAAGAGAGAAAAGTCCAGATTCAAGAAGGCTTTACATTGATTATATTAAAGGGGAACTCCAGGTAGAGGTTAAAAAAAAATGAAACTTCTGCAGAAGCATAACGCATTACTTACCTGTCTATCCGAGTTTTGAAACTACCAAAAATCCATTTGTTTGGGGGGGGTTTGTTCTGTATTGTGTTTCTGTCCTTCCTGGTTGAGTAGCTCCCAGAATGCAATGCTTTCCCTCAGCTGATCATCACAGTCCCCCACCTTACAATCAGTAAAATTAGTGCTGCACCTGCTTCTGTCCGGTCAGAGATGGTGAATCACTCAGGGGATTGAGGGATCCAGCCAAGCCTCCTGTAACATCACGCCCTGCCCCCCTGTCTGCATCATCAGCCTGATCTCAGCGAACACACACAATGTGAGACAGAGGCACGGAAGATTTGTCTCCTAAAGGGGGATAGCAGAAGGAGCAGGAGACAATGTGGATTGGCACAGGGGCCATTTTTCTTCACTTCCTTGATTTCTATCAGCTACCAGTGTGGTAGAATTACACATCTATATAACTTTTAATAAAAAACAAGTTTTTCTTATCTGGAGTTCCCCTTTAAATAAAAGAGTGACAAAGTTTCCAAAACCTTAAGTTGGAGAAGATTTTCCCACTGTACTGTATTATCTTTAAAAAAAAATAAAATATGGTAGAAATATTTTGTATAAAAACCTTGCTGAATCTGAGCCTCTGGCTTTTTCCAAGACATGGATACAAATCAACACCGGGATAGTGATTCAACAAAGTGCAAGCTATAACCCATGCATGCATTTGTTGGGATGTTTAAGCTGTCTCCAGATTAAATGAACAAAGAAGGAGGATACACCTGATGGGGTATGGGAGTGACCTTTCTACCCTCATTTGGTCACTTGCAAAAAACCTCACCCGAATGGTGCCTTCACATTGGGCTCATCCTTTAGAAGGTTACTGTTGTTGCTCCATGTCACAAATGTGTCAATTACTCCACAATGAATAAAGCTGTTAAAAATGAGCACACCATTGTTTGTTGAATCCAAAATGGTGGCTTTGCAGATGGTCACCCGGCCTCAAATGTTTTCCCCCTCCCATGTACTAATATGCCACAAATGGGAAGGTGATATCAGCAACCACTTCCATTTTATCAGGCTGTATCCATGCTTATCGCCCACCCTGTACTAAAAGGTGGCTTAAAAAAAGCTGCATATCCGCTAAGGCTTATAGGCGGCAGAAACCATAAAGCAGGCATGTCCAAAGTCCGGCCCGCAGGCCATTTGCGGCCCGCGTTCCGAACTTTTACGCCCCCCCCCCCCCAGGTATCCAGCAGCAGCAGATATCTTGCGGCTTTGCTGCTGCCGCTCTCGTCGCCACGCCACTCTAGTGCACGGAAAAGGAAAGCCGAAATCTCGCGATGTCCGAGATTTCGGCTTTCATTTTTCGTGCACTAGAGTACTGACATCTCGGACATTGCGAGATTTCGGCTTTCCGAGATTTCAGTACTGAGTACTGACCGTGATCCGGCCAGCTGGAGATCTCGCACGTCGTGAGTTCTAGGGCTGGAGATTCTTACAACTCCTCAGAGGTCAAGGAGGCTGATGACCTCAGCTTAGTTATATATAACTTATATAAATAATATATATGTCATGAATGCAACTTTGGCGCAGTCCTCGGTGCGTAAGGTACGACTGAGACTCCGCTTTTGGCCATAATCTTCCATTTATTCTGTGTTTTGGTTGCCTTTGTTTTTGCCCTGTCTGAACTGTGTCTTTTTCCTAGTGGTCTGCTAATTGTTTTCACTGCCCCACCCATGTCTGTGCTTCTAAGCTTCCCTGGTCATGTAACGGTTAACCTGCCTTTGCCTCAGTGATTGACAGCTGGTCCCTCCTATCATCTTCTGGACTTGGTTCCTGGTCTCCTATTTAAGATTTCAGCTTCTGCCTGTGCCTTGCCGGTTATTGACTTAGTCTTTGCCTGCTTGTGGTTCTGTGTCTTTGTTTCTCCTGATTTCTGCCTGTATCTTTTGACCTCGCTTGCTTGCTGCCTGCCCCCGACCATATTGCCTGTTATTCGACTACTCTTTTGGATCCTGATTTTGTACCATTGCTGCCAGACTGTTGTGACCCGGATTGCTGACCATTCTTTATTGTGTTTTGTCTGTCTGTCTTGTCTTTTTGTCCCACCAAGCCAGTACAGGGACCGCCGCCCAGTTGCTGCCCTAGGGTTTAGCCTAGGGGGGCAAGTAGGTAGAGTCAGTGGGCGGGGCTGAGCTTAGGGCTCACTGTCTCTGTGTGTCTGGTGTCACCGGTTCCTGACAATATATTAAAAGTTCCAACGCCACCCCACTCTTCCAGAAGGGTTAGACCAGCAGGGTCCTCGAACAAAAAATTTCTGCAGCCATACATAGGTAGTGGTAGTCTCTGTAGAGGAGTTGGCTACTGTAGGCTAAGAAAAGCAGGGCTATACACTCACGATACATAAAGGGAGCATATAGGAATCTGTGGTAGCAAGCTGTCATACCCTTCATTAACCCCTGACTGCCTTTCACTGTGCTATAATTCCATTATCTGATGTGCGATTATTTCACAGCTTGCTATTATCTGCCTGTGTTATAAAGCATATAGCATGTAGCATGTAAAATGGTTGGCCCTCGCACATGTTCACTTCATCAAATTTGGCAGTCTTCGAAAAAAGTTTTGACATGCCTGCCATAAAGCAACTATTCACAAATGAATGCACTATAAATAAGACAAGGTAAGGCAAGATAGCTGCTGGTAGTAGCTTTAGAAGTTTCTTATATCACTTTTAAAGGATATCATCCTCTGTGATATACAGTATACCCTACTCTATAGAACCCGTCTTATAGACTGAAACCACCCAAAAAATCACAAGAGCCATTAAAATGTCAAACAGTAAGTACCCTATTAGGAACCTTTGTGTGAGCTCTAAGTATCCTTGTGATATCCTAAAAGCCCCAACAACAGTTATTGTCCAGTTATCATGCTTGTCCGCAAAAATGGGACACAAATGGTAAGATTCCTTGGCTCAAGTGCCAGGGGTGAAAACTCACGGCTATGGTTAACAAAAAGGAAAATGTCCTCTTTTTGAATCATAGTCATGGAGATGTGTGTCTGGATAATCCTGTTTTGGGGCATGGGTGGCATATTGTATTTTGGCAAGGCATTAAGCTGCTGTGGATAATATATGATATGCTGGAAATGTTTTGGCATGGGCACTAAATTTAAAGGGGCAGATTTATCAAAGGGGTGCAAAGTAGAACTTGCTTAGTTGCTCCTAGCAACCACTCAGATTCCACTTTTCATTCCTCACAGATTCCTTAGAAAATGAAAGGAAGAATCTGATTGGTTGCTAGGGGCAACTGAGGAAATTCTACTTAACACCAGTTTGATTCTTCCCCCATATAGCTGAATTGACTATGGGTATTTGCTACAGGATTACCCTATTAATTTTTGGCATAAGGGGTAAAATAACTTAGTACGTAAAAAAAAAAAAAAAAAAGATTACTTAAGGTGGGTGAATATTTTATTGGGGACTTTACTTTGATGGAGATTGGCATGTGCCCTGGGGGTCCCAGTTCTTCCAGGCAGTGGGGTGGTGGCGCTCCATATGCTGACGCATAGAAATGGTGCCTTGAACCAAACCTGACCAACTTTATAGTTGCAGATGGCAGAATGAACTTTTCCACCACCAAGACGGAAAAATTGCCACACCACTGATGTCAGTGGACTTTTCCTCCGGGCAGGCACACTGGTAACCTCTTCTGGACAGCTGCTGCAGCTGCTGCCATGTGGTGCCCATTGAGTGCCAGGGCCTTTCTGACATCTAGGCCTACCCTCCTGACCCAGAATCTTTAAGTGGGACCTGATGCTGGGTCGGTGGCAGAGACACAGTTTCATCCTCTGATGATGACACCGAGGATGTTATTTGTTGACCTGGATTCCATCTGGGGTTTGCAACGTCATCATCTTCGTAATCAGAGACAAACTTGCCCTCTCCCAAGCTTTCTTCCTCCATAGCCATGCAGTACGATCCCCTACTGCGGCAAGAAGCTGACCCTGTCTGGCCCTCTCAACATTTTCTTCAACTCGTTGCCTCTCAGGATCTTCCTCAAAAAGATTCTCCAAAGTCAGGGTCTTAGGGCCCTATTACACCGGACGATTATCGTTTGCATAATCGTTAACGATTAACGATCTCAAACGACCGCTATTGCGAAAGACCTGAAAACGTTCACTCATTTCCATGGAACGATAATCGTTACTTATGATCGTAATTGCGATCGTTTTTCTTCACTATTTATTCGCTATTGCGTTCGTATCTATTGTGAACAACCGAACAATGTCTTATTCAATGCGAACAATTTGCGAACGTTTTGCGAACGAGCAACGATAAAAATAGGTCCAGGTCTTAGGGCCCTATTCCACGGGCCGAGGAGGGCCCGATCAACGATGTAAACGAGCGGTGATCAATTATTATTATTATTATTATTATTATTTCAGTTTCACCCCAAATAACTTTTATGTTTCACAGTACATTGTATAATAAAATGTTCCAATAAAAAGTACAAAAATGAAAACTGACTACAACATTAAAGGGAAAGATCTAACCTGTTGATATGTCCCACAGGACATGGGGTGCTGGGAATGAAGGTAAGCTTCTTGCTGTACTGTTTCTATGTACTTTGTAGTTAAATCCATATCACCTATCGGAGGAAAAAGAGGGGTAATAGGTCCTCTAGACAAGTCTGAGTGAGATGAATGATGAGATGTAATTATGAGATATATAATGAGATAAATGATGAGATGTAAAGATAGATTATGAGATATTTTTACTGATAGATAAGAAATGTAATATATTTTATGTAACCAAAAGCATAATAAAAACAAGTATTAGATCACAAATGACATGATATATCACGAATAAATAAAGATATGAACCAGAAAACATGAAAGTAATGAAAGGTGAAAAAAATAAAAATAAAAATGTAAAAAATGGAAAATAGAAAAATAGAAAAAATAATAAAAATAAAAATAAAAAATAAAAATAAAAATAAAAATAAAAAATAAAAATATGAAATGAGAAAAAATGAAATAGATGAACAGATAAAAAAAAAAGTATGGGTAAAAAGTTAAAAAATTGTGCACATAATTGGTATACCAAATAAACTCAATTCATCAGTACTATATGTTAAAATTCATAATTCATAATGATATATAGTAAATTAAAAGCTGAGTTCATAGTATGACGGCGCTTTTGTATCACTTGGTTGTGTCACACGAGTGTAGATGTGTGCTACTCCAAAACAGTTATAAAGTCTTGAGTGGTGGTACTCATATGGCGAACTGTTCTTATGGCAAATGTGCCTGATATACAGTCGGCTGGAGTAAGTTGGATGATGATTATTGCGTATATAAAGCGATGAGTATACAATTTGCTGATATATTTGTGTGGTGTATGTTACACCTCTCACCGTTCCTGCGAGATGGATAGTCCCCGGAGCGGCTGGCTCGTATGCTCAGATTTGCCGGTCTCGATCGGGCTATTCCTGTGCTGGGAGCAGATGCCGTGCTCAGATGCTGGGAGCGAGTGTCATCCTCAGGTGCTAGGATGACACTCGCTCCCAGCATCTGAGCACGGCATCTGCTCCCAGCACAGGAATAGCCCGATCGAGACCGGCAAATCTGAGCATACGAGCCAGCCGCTCCGGGGACTATCCATCTCGCAGGAACGGTGAGAGGTGTAACATACACCACACAAATATATCAGCAAATTGTATACTCATCGCTTTATATACGCAATAATCATCATCCAACTTACTCCAGCCGACTGTATATCAGGCACATTTGCCATAAGAACAGTTCGCCATATGAGTACCACCACTCAAGACTTTATAACTGTTTTGGAGTAGCACACATCTACACTCGTGTGACACAACCAAGTGATACAAAAGCGCCGTCATACTATGAACTCAGCTTTTAATTTACTATATATCATTATGAATTATGAATTTTAACATATAGTACTGATGAATTGAGTTTATTTGGTATACCAATTATGTGCACAATTTTTTAACTTTTTACCCATACTTTTTTTTTTTTTTATCTGTTCATCTATTTCATTTTTTCTCATTTCATATTTTTATTTTTTATTTTTATTTTTATTTTTATTTTTTATTTTTATTTTTATTATTTTTTCTATTTTTCTATTTTCCATTTTTTACATTTTTATTTTTATTTTTTTCACCTTTCATTACTTTCATGTTTTCTGGTTCATATCTTTATTTATTCGTGATATATCATGTCATTTGTGATCTAATACTTGTTTTTATTATGCTTTTGGTTACATAAAATATATTACATTTCTTATCTATCAGTAAAAATATCTCATAATCTATCTTTACATCTCATCATTTATCTCATTATATATCTCATAATTACATCTCATCATTCATCTCACTCAGACTTGTCTAGAGGACCTATTACCCCTCTTTTTCCTCCAGTATATTTCTATTGTCTTTTGGGTATAGACAACATATAGGTTAACCTCGCCAAGTCAATAGCAGTCGAACTCACACTTACCGCTACCTTTGCCATATCACCTATCACTGCAGAGCACTGGATTAGTATTTATGAGAAGGTGTGCACCGGCCAGGGGTAGATTGGTGCACTAGGTAGTAGCCCTATCCCCAGGGCACTATACCGCCTCGTTTGCATATGGTTTAAACTACAAAGTACATTGAAGTCGGGGCCGATGATGATGGTGAGACATTTACCTTCATCCTCGGCATCCCATGTGTTATAGGGACATATCAGCAGTTAGATTCTTCTAGCCTGTTGATAGTTTACCTTTAAGGGAGTTAATCTTTACTGCGGTCATGAAAGGGGTTTAAGTGAATAGATGTGAAGCTCCTAGACTTATGGCCCTATTCCACGGAACGATTATCGTTCGTTTTCGGACGATATCGACCACTACGGACGATAATCGTTCCGTGGAATAGAGTGCAACGATCAGCCGACATCGTTCATGTCGGCTGATCGTTGCAGTCGCTTGTTTTTCAACATGTTGAAAAACAAGTGACTGATATAGCAGCGATCTGCTGCCGTCGCTCCGTTGAATAGGAGCATCGGCAGCAGACGCTGCTATATCCTAAGGGCTGCCCAGATGATCAGCGATCCTCCGAGCAGCCCCCCCGCAGCTCCCCGCCGCCCCTCCCGCACTCACCCGCTCGCTGCAGCCGTGTTGAATAGCGGCGGCAGCGAGCGGCGAACGAGGAGCAAACGAGCGCTAATAGCGCTCGTTTGCTCCTCTAAAACGACCCGTGGAATAGGGCCAAAAGACTGAGAGGCATGCTAAGATGTGTTGCTATAGTTAGAAATACATGATAAGTCTTGTGCAGTTTTTTAGCTGTTACACAGAGTGCTATGTTCACACTACGTATATTTGAGGCTGTATGTTTGAGGCTGTATAGCAACCAAAACAAGGAGTGGATTGAAAACACAGAAAGGCTATGTTCACATAATGTTGTAATTGAGTGGAAGGCCGTCATTTAATGGCAAATATTTGCTGTTATCTTAAAACAACGGCTGTTATATTGAAATAATGGCCGTTATTTACTGTTATATGGCGGCCATCCACTCAATTTCAACATTGTGTGAACAGATCCTTTCTGTGTTTTCAATCCACTCCTGGTTTTGGTTGCTATGAGGACCTGACATGAGGACCAAATACAGCCTCAAATATACATAGTGTGAACCCAGCTTAGACAGTATTTAGATTAAACATGGATTCAGTCACATGACCTACATTTTTCCATGTTACCTTCCACATGTACTATGACATAAAACCTAGTTGTACAATTAATGTCCAAGGTCCAATGATATGTGGAGGTCACATGATGACTGACACCTGAACTTAGCAAGGTGGTATGTGAGCTGTGGAGTCGGCACAGACAAATGCTTTTTGAGCGTGATGAATGGCGTTCACCTGAAATATTACTAATGCACAGTACTGTGCAAATGTTTAAGGCAGATGTGGAATATGTGGAAAGAGTTCTAATGGTAATAAATTACTTTCATGAAATAAAATATAATATGCAGAGAACGATATTACCAAAAACACCAGTATACAAGGGGCATCTATTACCACCACAGCATGACCACTAATACTACCACAGTGCTGCAAACCAAATCCATTAAACTAAGACCAAAAATGACAACAGTACCAGTTTACAAGGGACAAATAATGCCACCACATAATTACTAATAGCACCACATGCTGACTTATGCCACCACTGCTACTGAATAAAATATCAAGAACAATGTATATCACAATATTTTATGGGAGGACTTACTAGTATGCTGGTCTTAAATTAGGCCCCTCCCGTCGGCACTTGTTGTCGCAAAAATCTACACCTGCTCCTGAGCAGGTGTTGACTTCTACTGCGATTTATGCCGTTAAACAAGCTGGAGGAGGTCACAACTTCTCCCCACTTTGCTGCACCCCCTGCCTGCCTAAGAGTGGAGAATACGGCAGGAAGTACGCAAGGGAGAATGGGCAAATATGCACCTTCTCCCCTGCTGTACGATTCATAAATGTCCCCCATGGTGATTACAGTGCGGTTACACCCAGTTACGCCCAGGGGATGCCTTCTCTGAGTGATTTACAGGGGGCGACTTCTCTTAAGTATTCAAAAACCATAGTATTCAACAATCATATAGCCCATGTAAAAAAGTATTTATTCCTAAAAACCTCATCAGTAGTTGGTCTACTTATGTTGCCAATAATTGTAACTAAACATGTCCAAGTAATTTTGCCTTGTGTTATAATGCTTAGAATTCATGACTAATTTCAGCTTTTATTACCATGGTCTCAGCTTAGTTACAAAGAAAGAATGGTGTATTTAGCATCAATCCTCTTATTCAATAGAGATAATTCCACAGAAGGTACATGCCATTTTAGAGCTCATGCTTTGACAGCTGTTTCCTATAATTAACTGTTTAGCCAATAATTGCAATCATTTTCATGCTAAGTCAAAAATAGGACTAATGGTGCCAAAATGTAAAAACTACCACATTTGCCCCAAATTAATTGAAATATACAATACTGACCTTTTCTATTTTTTCTGCTTCCTGCAGATTTTGTTTAGCTTTCGACATTTTAGATGAAAGAGCAGCATGTAATTTTACTTCCTGAGAAATCACTGATGCCAGGAAAACGTCGCCAATAATTAACCATTTTCATGTGCACCTGTTGCGTCTCAACCTTTTGTACATTCCAGCATTTAGAAATGGTATGATTATTTAAAATATCTTGGATCCTATATAAAAACAGATGCTTTATTACTTCCCTTTAATTGCTAGCAGGTGTAAATACCACACGTAACAATACATGTAAATTACATGTAACCATAAGCAAACAGAGGAGGTGGCAAAGCTGGCATTTACTAAAAGACAAAGGGGATTTGCTGCATACAAATATAGTGCAATCAGCTTGTCTCCTAAAGGAATATAACTCTCTGGTGCTATCAACCAATTGACTTCTTGGGGTAGGGTGTGAGGATTTTTTTTAAATTATATTTTAGTTAGCATTTTTTTATTTTATTTTACAGTTTGCATCAGTTCCATTAGTGCACTTTCGCCAGTGATCTCCTGTTTGCTGATAAGTGTATTTTGCATTTCAGCATTACGCAGACAGAAAAGTATATAGCTGTGCCTTCAGCATGGCTGTATAGAGGTGTATGCTTGGCATGGCTGGGGGCCTTCAGAAGGCCCTGGCTGCCATGGAAAACCGATAACAACTGGATACCGTGTCGCTGGACTTCCAATGGGGTTACAGAAACCAACCTATCCACAAGCAATGGTCATGATTTGGGACAGCGCAGTGGCCAGTGATTGGCTCAGCAGGCTGCCACTTATGTCTTAAGAGTTATAGCCTGCTAAGCCAATCTCTGGCAGCTCCGCTGTCCCTCAGTCAGTGATTGCCTGAGCAGACTGGAGGTGGCTAAAGAAACTGAAGACCTGGACACCAGGGGAGCACGGACAGGAAAATATAGATGAACAAACTTTGTATTCCTCACCAAAACAGCTAAGCAACTGCAATTGTTTGTTAAGGTTCTGTTTGCAAAGTTTGCAAATTTTGCAGTAAAACTCAAGAAACCCCACTAACCAAATTTTTTAGTAAACTTACTTGCACCAACTCACATGTTCAGTAGTTTTTCAGGACCGTATATGATGTCTGCAATCTTCCACAATCTGCAAAATATTTGTCTGTAATGCATCTATATTGTATTCGTAAACTGTATTGTTTGTGGATCACCAAAAAAGGGGAAGGTGATAGATGAGTGGAAATGGTTTAAAATGATTACTCACCTATATTTTTTTATGGATTTGCAGATATTACAGACGATTCACCTGTAAAAATTACTGATCCGCAAAAATTACAGACAATCCCAAGTAAGGTCTTTTCACAGGTGGGCCTTCTGTGATGGTGGGCCTTCTTTTATGGTGATACCAAATTAAAAAAAAATCTTTTTGTCTTCACATTAAAAAAGAAATCCTTTGTTTTGTAAAACCACATTCTATTTTTTTTTTTTTTTTTAGTGCACTGAAATTGCATTAAACTGCAATGCTTGGAGGTCAATGCTTGGAGAGGACAGAACAAGCTCTACCTCCCTGTTCTAAAAATCTATTTACTATATGATAAAGACAGAATAAACAGACTTTTTTCTACTGTGTTCACTGTGTGGTATAATTTTATGTGTGTCCTTCCTGACCCTTCTTCATGGCTCAATATATCCTAAAATCTGTCATGAGATGACTAGGGGCCCTATTACACAGAGCGATAATCTGCCAAATCAGTCACTCTGTGTAATAAAGACAGCAATCCATCAATGACAACGATCATCGGCTGATCATGTTTGTGGGACAAGGCAGAAGACAGGAAGGTACCAGGCATCGGGCAGAAGCACATGGGAGTGTGGTCAGGTATGTATGAACCTTATTATTTTACACTAGGCAAAGGCTGCATGGAGATCGCTAACAATGTTCGTGCACCCCTTGCTGCATGATGGTCGAGCCGTGTAATAGGCTCAGGAGGCGAGTGCCCATCTAACAGATCAGCGCTCATTTACATTATTGAGTGTAATACAGCCCTAGCTCAGGGAAAAAAAATGTCACGACAATAATTTGTTGGAAATGTATATACTATATCTTTCTATGTGTAATAATTATATGGACTTCAACCTACTGAGAAATGAGTCAGTTTCTGTGAATGATCACAGAAAATGTTCTAGAATTGCTTTTTTTTTTTTTTTAAAAAGAGAGAGAGAAATGCAAGTATTTAACAAAACACAGAGCTATCAGGGGAGCTGACAGATCCGCATAATCCTGTATGTATATGTGAGCCGCACATAATCAGGATAGACTTTAATTCTCTGGATAGGGACAATAATGTTTCTGTTAACTGACAGTAAACAGTGATAAAAATGGTGAGGAATTAAACTTAAACGTGTGTAAGATATTTGCATATTTTCCTTTTCATAATGCAATGATTATGAGTGAACCAGTCGGCTACAGCCAGATGGTTGCATGAGGTATTGTCAAGTGTACTCTGGAACAAGGTTGAGAGGAATTGAGTATACTAGAACGCCGCAATACAGGCTGATGCTCATACAGTAACACTTCTTAAAGTAAGTGCTTTGCTTGATCGATGTTATCTGGCAGCTCCTCTGTTCTCCCTGCTGCTATTGGTACAAAAGGAGTAATAGAAAAAGTATTATTTTGTGTGATGCAATGTCTAATAGATGCACATGCAATATTCTTGGCTTGGTGCCCACCTCTTGTCGTCTCAGAAGGTATACTTGTGGTGAAGTTAAAAGAGGAAGATTTAAGACCATAAAACTTCTTCAGCACCTTTCTGAGCGCAATTCTTCCCAGAATACCGCTTTAACTTTGGAGTACTATTTTTATAAGTCTGTGGTTATTTTGACCTTTGATGAACCTATGTTCCTATTTGTGTGTATTTAGTGTACTGTATATATGCCCCTGATGTTGTTAAATATTGTTAGGGTCTGATGAAGGTGCAGGTCCAGCATCGAAACATGTAGCCATTTGATTGATGTTAACTCTTTCACGACCTTGGATCATTGATGCTTCAATCCCCAGGTCGTTAATTTACATCAGCTTATGGGATCATAAAGATCCCATAAACTGATGTCTCTTTGCTCTGCCGCCTCTTCGATGTCCCCTGCCACTGTTACAAACTTGTATCAGCGGCAGGGGAGAGAGGGGAGGAGGCAGAGCTGACAGGCGCATGCCCGGCACGCGTTCTGCCCTCCCTCCTTCCCCCTGCCGGCCTCCGTAGATAGAAACCGGAAGCCTGAGGCTTCTGGTTTCTATGACTACCATCGGGACTCTGTCATCAGTTCGCAGAGCCTCGATGGACACCAGAGAGACAGTTCTCCCTCAGTAGAGGGAGAATTGTCTCTCCAGAGCCCTATAGATACTGCGGTCTTGCTGACCGCAGTAGCTATAGGGTTAACCGCGCTTCGGTGCTGAGAGTTGCGGCGGGTCCCCGGCTATCACTGATAGCCGGGACCCGCCGCGGGTGACACAGGCGTAGCTCCTACGCCTGTGTCATCCTCTGCAGTAACTCTTACTGTGCAGCGGCGCGAGAGGGTTAAAGATTATCTTGCTTTCATCAACACAGTATCATTCCAAAAAAAATGATGCTTTCTGAACTCCAGTGAAATTGTTGGTAGGGGGAAGAGGGAATGTCCCCTATTTAAAAATGCATATCCTTGATGATATCCTGAAGGGTGGACTAATCTTATTATCTGACAGATAATCTGTTGGAGTAATAGGGCTCTGTGGATCCATGTCTACATTAGAATGTATGCTAAAGATGTACTGATAACACACCACCTTATCTGGATCAAAGACAGCAATGCATCCCTCAATAGTTTATGGTCCTCATACACCTTATACAGTACTTTTTATGACTGTAACTGTTTATTATGGCCATTGGTGTAAGGTATATGAGGTTCTCCTAAATGTCCACTGACAGAAGATTTTAGGGTGTTATGACCCAGGTGAGTATAACAGTTTTTTTTAATGCTATATGGTAGGGGGAGAGAGCACAGGGGGAACTATATACTACAGGGGTAGAGCGCAAAGGGGGGCGATATACTACTGGGGGAGAGTGCACAGGGGAACTATATACTACTGGGGGAGAGCGCATAGGGGGGCTATATACTGGAGTGGGAGAGCGCACAGGGGGGCTATATACTACTGGGGGAGAGCGCAAAGGGGGGCTATATACTGCTGGGGAGAGTGCATAGGGGAACTATATACTACAGGGGGAGAGCGCACAGGAGGGCTATATACTACAGGGGGGCTATATAATGGAGGGGAAGAGCGCACAGGGGGGCTATATACTACAGGGGGAGAGCGCACAGGGGGGTTATATACCACTGGGGGAGAGCACACAGGGGGGCCATATACTACAGGGGGAGAGCGCACAGGGGGGCTATATACTACTGGGGGAGAGCACACAGGGGGGCTATATACTACTGGGGGGAGTCACCCCCTTTGTACCTAATTTCAAAGAGCTAGTGAGAGAGAAAAAATGCCAGTTTTTCCACTAATAAGCATCAGTTCTGTATGTAAATAGTTCAACAACGTTTGTGAAAAGTTAACAAAACACGTTTACTACTGATGTTCAGCTCGGGCCTTGACCTGACAATAGATCCCGGTAAGTGGACCTTTACTAAGAGTTATTGAGTAACCATGTATACACTAAGAAAAGGAAAAATGGGTTGTATCTCACCAATCAGATGTCCTTGAGATTCGTAGTGATGTTCCTCTCATAATGTTCAAGTGGCAGCAGAAGTAATCCACAATCCAGCTTTTGGAGACCCTTTGGCCATACTACCCCTGCTCGCACAGGGACCAGCGGAGCACTCACCCTAAAAAGAGCAACCCCTTCCCTGAACTACCCCTTTGTACTACCCCTGTTTCTACCCTACCTAGTATGTGGGTCCCCCACCTTCCGACGCGTTTCTGCTGGGGTCCTCAAGGAGGTGAGGCACACTACTGTAGAAGATACATAACAAGATGATAAATAAAGGCCCTGTCCGTGCCCGGGGGTGGGGGTAAATGGTCGCAGGTCCTGCAGTGGCAGGAGATGTCTGCTTGGTGTCAGTGGAACAAACCAGGTTGTCTGAGGAGCTGTGGCTACCTCGTTGTGGATTACTTCTGCTGACACTTGAAGACTATGAGAGAAACTTCACTACGAATCTCAAGGACATCTGATTGGTGAGATACAACCGAATTTTGCCTTCTCCTAGTGTATACTGTATCTTGAAACGCCTGTAATTTATACAGGGTAATTGGCTTACGAGTGGTTTCTTGCTCCATTTGTATTAGTTTTTGTGTTGTTGGGGTTAAAGTTTTTTTTAGTGACAATGAGGACAGGTTATGTTTTAAATGTCATCCCTCTTCTGTGCCGATATTCTGATTTGGTGGTATAACCCTCGTTCTTGTATTGAGTATACCGGGTTCTGTTTTTGAAAAATTACACATGCAATAAAATAAAAGGGAAAATGCACTTTTCAAAAGATAAGAAATAAAAATCAATATACAGTACACCACATTTTGTGTTCAGACTTTTATTGATAAAAAGGCAAGAAACTTGCAAGACTATTAATTGATTCTGTTACACATAGCATGTGAAGGGCTCACAAGAAATTGTTCCCCGTCATTGTGTATTTCCTGCAGGGGAGAATGTTGGTATTAGTCACCTCTCTGTGAACAATAGGCGTTCTGTGGCTTATAACAGTCACTCCTGTTAGACGGGTTAGACGGACCATATAGTAGAGGCAGTGTACTAGGGCTCTTTATAACTACAGTTTTAGAAAATAAGCTGACTTAAACATGCCTACGCCATGTCATTTGCAGTATATTTATGCCAATGTGTATCTACAAGCTTTTGTACATTCATTGTTAATACCCACAAATATGACCACAACATGTTCCTGCCCAATATCTTTGTAACTGTAGTCATAGTTCTGTACCAACTAGTACTTTACGTATAGATATATGTATTGTAAGTATACTACAACTGATCAGCCATAACATTAAAATCACTGAACGGTGAAGAGTATTCTCTCATTATAATGGCATTGTCTAATGAATTACATTTTCTTTGACATGATATAGATGGTGGGGAGTGTGTGTGTTTTTCTTACCTGGGGAAGAGATGGCACCAGCATGCTATATGAGAAGAAGGCTTGCTGGTGGAGGCTGTGAGATCTTCTAGGCAATGTTCTGGAAAACCTTGGGTTCAGGCATTCTTGTGTTTTTTTTTTCTTTGATGGGTACCACCTACATAAACATTGCTGCCGATCAAGCATACCCTTTCATGTCGATAGAATCCCCTAATGGTCGTGACCTCTTCGGCAGGATATGTGCCAAGCTGCAAACATTTATCAGGAAGGAGAACACCTATATTTCTAGAAAAATCAAGTGTACCCAAGTATAAAATGGCACCCAGTACCAAACTGATATAAACAACACCTATATAGTGTCCCAAATCATAGTCACAAAGAACTCATATTGAATTACAAACTTTATTAAATCCATCACAAACAAACACAACCCTAAAATTAAGACCTGGGAGGTGAAACAACTCACTCCTGGGACATGGGTAACATGATAGTCATATAAAGTTCATTTGCATTTTGATAAATAACGTCAACAACTCATTCAGCATAAATGCATTGATAAAGTAAAGTGCCAGTGCTAAGTCTCAATGTTACAGTGTAGTATAAAAAAAGTGTAAGTATAAAATGTAAACATGTACATATAAACACTTAGTTACCAGAATCATATATGGTCCCAGTCTGCTGGCCTCCCACCTCACTTCAGCGTCGTTTTGCACCGCTTCTTCAGGGCGTAATGAGGGGGAAGGACCAAAGGACCTTATATACCTGCATATTTGCTATGATTCAGATGGTCTATATCAAACACCTGTGCAGCCTGGTATGTGGCCATCTCATTGCACATTTCCCCGCGAATATTCACATCTCATCACTATATGCACTCTTGTGGCTCATATTTGTCATCAACACAATATATTTACATCTTTTTCTCTGCCCCGTTGGTTCTCACATCCTGTCCTCCCATACTCTATTTTACTACTGCCATGCCCGACCGTTGCCGCCAATTGTTTTAAGCAGCTATAGTTTAGCATTTTAACAAATTCTGACCTGTGGTATAAATGGCCCGGAGGACCGTCTGACAACACAATAGTGTCTATACTATATTTCCATGCACACACTATATGTTACATTCTGTGCAGCAGGGCCATTTTTTTATTTACATACTTGATTTTCGGCCAATAATTATATAGAGGGGTCATGCCCCCATATAACATCATATTTAGTGACCACAACACTATACTTGTAGGCAGCATTGTGACATATACTCACGTTTTCTACATAACACATATTCTCACATCTCACATACACCACTTCACATTATTTACATACCAGGTGTGGGGGTTCAAGATTGTACATTTGCAGGTAGAGGTTGATACACATTCATGCTCCTCACACAACACATATTCACACACTCTATATACACCTTATATTATTATCACATGACGCATTTTCCAACACTCACTTCACCCTGCATATACAGTATATGTAATATATTTTCTTGGAGACACGCACATCATGTTACACTTATAGATTCATTTATATTTGACATTTGATGTAATATAATTTTTATGTTTGCGGTTGCACAATTGCACAGCACTTGCACTTTGAATGATTAATTTTCTTGCACTATGCACTTTATCACTGAGCACTTTTTGCACATTGGCACGTTTGTTTTTCATTGCACGGGTTTTGATTAAGAGACACTCATTAATCTTTATTGAGCAATTCTGTCATTTAGCAATTTTGGTTTTGGACAATGATTTATATATACAGTATGTTGCCAACATCTAGCCCATCTTTGACATGGCCGCCATACTTTAGTTCCTTCTGTGCATGCTCTTACATCCATAGTCCATACTGGTACTGCTATCGGTATGCATTTCCAGCATGTCCGTGCCCTTAACATAGATGGCTCCCGTGTGGTGTGCGGCCGAATGCACATGATTCGACGGGGTGGCGCGATGACGCGGGACCGGAGTGGCTGACAGCCGGCGTGGAAATGCGCAATGAGTTGGCCACATAACAGGCTGCACAGGTGTTTGATATAGACCATCTGAACCATGGCAAATATGCAGGTATATAAGGTCCTTTGGTCCTTCCCCCTTATTACTCCCTGAAGAAGCGGTGCAAAACGACGTTGGAGTGAGGTGGGAGGCAAGCAGACTGGGACCATTTATTGTTCTGGTAACTAAGTGTTTATATGTACATGTTTACATTTTATACTTACACTTTTTTCAGCGTGCTGTAACATTGAGACTTAGCACTGCCACTTTACTTTATCAATGCATTTATGCTGAATGAGTTGTTGATGTTATTTATCAAAATGCACAAGCACTTTATATGACTATCATGTTACCCATGTCCCAGGAGTGAGGTCCCCTACCTCCCAGGTCTTGATTTTAGGTGTTGTGTTAATTTGTGATGGATTTCATAAAGTTTGTGATTCAGAAGAGTTCTTTGTGACTATGACCATTTTTGGGACTCATAGTACTATATAGGTGTTGTATTTATCAGGAATGATTTCAGGAAAATAGCAAAGAGTTAAAGATGTTGCCTTTAAAACTTCATATCTCAATCAGATCAAGAATCTTTAGGATGTGCTCAGAAGAAATCCAATCTATGGTGAATGCATCTTGCAAGTTACAGGATTTAAAGTATCTACTACCAATGCATTGATGCGCGATATCAAAGGCCTTGATGGTCCTTTGTAGTACAAAGAGGAGCTACACAATAATAAGCAGGTGGTTTGAATGTTATGGCTGATTGGTATACAGAATATATATATATATATATATATATATATATATAAATATATATATATATATATATATATATATATATATATGCTCAATATGAGAGGATAATAAAGAGCAGAATTTATATTAGTTTCTTACTGCAGTGCTTCAGACCATTGTATTTTTATTAAACCAATACCAATTTTGCATAATGGTTACTAACCTATAAAAATAAATCAGTTAACCCAGTCATCTGTCATATACTAAAGAACGATCGATTAAGTTAACTATGTATTACACAGTTTAAAGTTAAGCCTTTATTTTCTTAGAAATTAAAAAAATAAATATTTCAATATTAAATAGTGAAATGCATTCTAAGTTATGATAATGTACTACGTAGTTAATTAAGTTGATTGGAATACCATCAAAGAGACAACTGAGTACCATTCAGACAAAGGTTATCTTGTATTGTTTGTTAACAGTGGCATAAAATTAGCTACTGTAAATATTCTCAAAAAGGCAAAAAGGTTTACAACAAACATTAGAACTAAACTGGTTTGTTCTAAAGAAATCTGATCTTTCACCAAAATCCTATCTTAGTCTTTGATACGTTAGATCAGGAATAGGCAGCATGTGGCTTTCCAGTTTTTTGGGACCAAGTGACTTGGCGTTTTCTGCTATTCTCTGGCTAAACCACAAATTGCCTAAGCCTGCATCAAATACTATACCACAGTGCTAATGTCATCAGCTTCATCAGGTTTTTTTTGCCTGCTTGGCAGGGATTTCAAGTATTCAAGATGCCGTCTTGCATCCTCTTGGTTTTGCCGTACATAGTATACCACATATGATATCACCATGGTGAACCAGCCAAACATAGTGACCAACATGGCATAATCTGTTGTCCTTTTAGGAAGATTGCAAAGATCCGCATCATTAGCATTAGTCAGGAATGCCCGTCCCGCATGTTCGTCCAGCACGGCTGTTTTGCAGATAACATTGCTGGCAGTCTCATGATTAGATGCCATGTTTCGCAGAACCTGCTGAAGAGTACAGTCACAATGCCAGGGGTTGTTAGCAATCCGGGCCCTTGCCTTCAAGTTATTAAAAGCATTTTCATGGACACTTACAATCTGATTATCTGACAGATCGAGAGTCTGCAAGGTCTCCGCTACTCCTTTAAAAGAATGTTCATCTATAAATTCAATGGCGTTTTTGGATAAGTTGAGAACTTTTAGTTGATGGAGATCTTTAAAAATCTCATTAGGGATAGAGGTTATCTGATTGGAGTCTAGGTAGAGTAAAACAGTCTCGGGGGGAATGTCTCTAGGTATTTCCTTGAGATTTGCATTACTGCAGCTGACATTTAAGCCTCCGGAATGAGAGCAAAGACAGCCTTTGGGACACATACTGGCAGAATGAAAGCACAGTATCATCAGAACAAAGCTTTGTAGGAGCAGACACATGGAGAGAGAGCGTGTTAGCCACAGGTCTACCAAATTCATGCTGAGATGTCAGCATAATAACATGACTACTCCTCATTTACCCAAAAGAAGTAATAAAAGATGTGCCAAAGCATAGATGCAGCTTCATTTTTAAGAGTTCTTTGAAAGGAGGACTGTCGCACTCATCAGTTCAGGGAAGGCACCTAGAGAAGAAAACATAACAGTTAGCTGGATTACAAGGCCTAGTCTATACCTGCATTCCTCTCATAAAATACATTGTTATAAAAACATGTATTACAGTAGGAGAAATGAGACCGTGTAAGGGTGTGATTATTCACAATCTCTTTATAATTTGTTACATTTTCTCTTTACTTTTCCTTCCCTATAATTGAACTATTGCAATTCATTATGCCAATATCTGTCACTTGCTAAGGTCTAGCATTAATCTTGTGTTGCATGGACATCTTCCGTAACCCTGAAAGTCAATGTTCACCACTCTGTCAAATCTAGCCACTGGCAATCAGCTTAAGGCTCATTAGAACTTGGCAGGTAAAGAACATTATGATAAAATGTATTTTTTTAGAAGAAACAGTAGATTTTCATAGTTCAGTTTGCGTTACATTTGATGCAAATAAAAGTTTAGCAAAAAAAATAATTTGCCATGCACATTGCAAAAGAAGGTTGTGTCTATGCGTCAGTATCAACAGTAATGTAGCTATAATAAATTTACCTGACTCAATCTCATCACTTTTATATCTGATAGATCATCATCAGCTCTTTCCTTAAAGAGTTTATCCAGCGCTACAAAAACATGGCCACTTTCGCCCCTCTCTTGTCTCCAGTTCAGGTGTGGTTTGCAATTAAGCTCCATTTACTTCAATGGAACTGAGTTTAAAACCCAACCCAGTCTGGAGACAAGAGAGGGGGAAAAGTGGCCATGTTTTTGTAGCACTGGATAACCCTTTTAAAGGATCACTTTTAAAATCTGTCCACTGAAATTCATGTTTCAAACTTCTCACACTGTCAAATAGTTGTTATGTCAACGAGACACATGATACCTCTTATAGTCTGTGCTTCCAGTATGTAGAAAAATGTTTTTATCCTTAGCAGAAAGAGTCCAAGAGGCTCCCAATCTTCTGCAAGCTAGAATATCTCCCTGCCTCCACCAGCTCGATTGACACCTAAAAGCTGTGTCCCAAGCAGGGTCAGGTATGGGAGGGAATTAGGAGGTGTTGTAGCTTGGTGCACTTCAGGAGCTAGGGAAGGCTTATTTGACTCTTTTGACTAGGTATCATGTGTCTCCTGGCCCTAACAGCATCTAACAGTATCAACAGTTTCGAATGTGAATTACAGCTGACAGATTTACTTTATGGGTACTTTCTTACTCCCCTTATTTGCCTAGATTAAAAAAAAAAAATAATGTACATGTTTGAGTGATCCGTGCAAGTGACAGAAAAGTTGCAAAAACTGTGCACAAACACCTCCTAGTGTGATCAACCTGTAGTCAATCATGAAATAACACAAGCTGCCCTGATTACACACCTTTTCTTGCAGTTTCTTGAAGAAACTTGCAAGTTTATCATCTTGAAGAAAAGTACTTACCAAACCTATTTTCTATCTATGAAATAATAAAAAAAAATGTCCAGAATTTCTATGTACACCTGCACATTGACTATTTGCCATCTTTTCTTGTGCATTAACTAGAATGCAACCTCATATTTTAAATGAGTGTGGAAATTGATTGTTCAATGGACAACTCTCTTGTTGTAGCCATGCTTGTTTTTAGTAAGGTTTCATTTTTCCCTTTTACTAGACTAATTAGCAGTTTAGGCCCATATTTCTTTTAGAAATGCAATTTTACAATTGTTTTCGCAATACTGAATGATTCCATAATATTTCCCTCAAAAAACATTAAAAATCATGTTTCATGAAGCCAAAATGGTTGCCCAATAAATATTGTTTTGGGGGCATATCTGTGATTTGTACATTTGTTTACAAGTAAAAAAAAAAAAGTGGATAAATATCCTCTTATTTCTGTAATTCCATATTATTTGCTATGGTCTGAACTTAAAAGGTACCTGCAATTAAGTTGATGTCTCCAAAGCGATGTGTAGACTTACTCATGCCAGAAACCTGATAAATAAAGTAGGGCTTGTGGGTTGTGTTATACTTCATGTGAATAATAATAATAATAATAATGTGTTTGGCCATGCAGAAGCCATATGGATAGATTAGATTTCCAAATGTTAGCTCTTGTTAATTAAGTTTTAGTGATGATAGTAATGTTCTTATTTATGTTTCTTCTCCGTGTGCTCCACAGATACCAGACAGACACATTAGTTCCACATATGACTGCTCTCTGATCAACATTAGCATACTGTGTGTATTTTTCTTTGCTCCTTTTTTTTACTAATACCCTAAAATAGACTATGTGATCTACAGAGAACAATACCTAATAAATAGAATAATTCTATCTTGCTACCAGCTGGCTTAAGCTTCTAGGGGCCATATCTATAATGTATTAACATTAATGGAATCTCAGTTGTCATTATATCTAAAAAGCATTGGAATGGCTTTGTACACAGTCTTATGAAAACATGGGAAAATAAATGTATCACTACCAACAGACACCTGCTTATATTTTTTCATTTGCCAGAAAAATGCCTTTTTAATCTAAATGACTGTACTCCTATATATTCAATGCTCTCCTGAATCCTCCTCTCCTGTCTACTACTAAGTGCAGAAAAAAAGTGCAGGGTGCATAACCTATTGAAGCCACGTCACTTCAAATGCAGCATTCTATTACTATAGATACAGTACAAAGAAAACTTAACATACAAATCTAGCTTATAGGCATTCTTTCTTAAGCCATTAAACAAGACATCCCTAGATAACAAGCTAGATAGTGGATTTATGGGTCAATTACCATGACAGCATATAAACAAGGAACATCATTCCCCTACATTTTATTTACACATTAAACACACCTAGTCATTAGTTATTTAGCCATGGTTATTACAAGAAATTATAGACACCGGAGCAGTGGCAGAACTGGAATGAAAAGAGTACGTATTATTTTCCTGCTAGTCACAACATTCAGGTCATTCCCCCCCCCCCTCCCCTCTTATCTAGATCACATTTTTTCTTCCACCTATTTTTAATCGTTTTATAATGTATGGAAGTTGCCTCCTATAGGCAGACCACCCTATAATTCACGCAAAGGGAGAGATGTTGAATAATTAAATAGGAGGTAGAAGGACGGAGGCTGTTAAAAACAAGTAGGGAATAGGAAATGTCATGCTGAACTGGGGAGAGAAGCCATTGTGGGGACCAAGAATGAGACAGCGGGCCATGCAGGGGCCAGGAAAAAGATGAGGAGCCATGTGGGGAACCAGGAATGGGAGGGCCAAGGAGTAAGAGAGGAGCTATGCTATATTTCTAGTATGAAAAGCAAAGGTAATAACAAACAGCTATAGATACATGTTCCAGAATTCCAGTTATTTCCGAAAAAACACTATTAGGCTATGTTCAGATACTGTAAGAGACCGGCCATTCTGTGACCCAGACGGTCTAAGACAACATTAGCCGGTACTGCAGTACTGACTTAGCTGACAGGCCACTCAGCCAATCACTGGCTGCGTCAGGCCCGGCCAGTAATTGGCTGAGCGGCCTGTCAGGTAAGACAGGCCGCTCTGAAGCTGCAGCGCGTGGGACCCGTGGGGGAGTGCAGGAGGAGCCCTGGACCTTGGATAGGTAATGTTTGCAAATTGTCAGCCTCACCGCTATTACAAGTAGCAATGCGCGGTCGGTGGCCGACAACTATAGGTCCAAACCTATATCAACGATTGGCCGATAATCTGAGTCATCGGCTGATCGTTGTGTTTATTACACGGAACAATAATCGGCCGGATAGGGCCAATTATCGTTCCGTGTCATAGTACCCTAAGTCTGTCATTGCAAAGAACAATTACTGCCACATAAAATAAGAGCTAATGTGGGTCTGTAGGTGAAAAATGCACAAGGAGGAAAAAATATGAAATTGGCTCGGTCCTTAAAGGGTTAAAAGGATTGTTCATAATTGAAAAACCCATTATCTATCTCATTCTTTCTCATCATCTAACATACTCTACTGTTTGCGCACTGTAACCTATCTCTAGGAACGTTCTCTTAAAATATCCTTATTCTTTCCAATTTTACCAACGGCGCTAACCTTTCTCTCTGCGTTCATGTTCTTAACATTTCTTGAATATGATGTCTTACTTTAAAACCAGTATAATCAAATTTAATGCAGATTTCATCACAGAGAATGAAGTTCTGAAGGCTTCTATAAGACGGCAATGCAAATGAAAGGCTTGTGGCAGTAGATACAATAGTTCAGCATTAAAGTATAATTTACCCACTGTAGGTATCCTGTGTCTACTCTACAAAAGAAACCTCCCCATAGCCCTTTTGATCTATGAACCAAGTGATTCCTATAGTACAGTGAGATGCTGCATTAATAGAAGAAGGAAGGCCAGGAAGGACCGATAGATATGACAACCAAAAGAAATAACTGATGTGCATAGCCTTATACCAGGTATACTCTACCTTACTTACAAATTCTAAAAGAGCACAATAGCATTTACTTAGCTGTAAACTGAGAGACACAAATTTATTGGAGGCACAAATAAGTGGATAAGTAAAGCATTTAGTAACTGCCACAGTTTTCTGTAAGGTTGGGTTCACACTGCGTTTTTGCATCCGTTTCACTGTATCCATTTTAGTAAGTTTCATTTTAACATACAGAAAAATGCGGTCAACCACATTTTTATGTACAAAGTCAATAGATAACGGATCCTGTAGTACGGTATACAACAGCATGTACACACACTGCAAAAAATGCAAGGTATAATATGCAGGGGCTGAAATTATGGCTTTATATACTGGAAAGCCACTATACGGCCGTTTACACAGGATGATTATCGGCAGGGACTGTTGCTAGAAGCGCTCCTGATGCTGATGTAAAAATAAATAAATAAATAAATAAGGCCCATGTAAAAATAAAACCGATCAGCTGAAAACAAGGAAAACTTACATCACCTTGTATTTTCAGGCCCCGTTTCCTCCAACATGATTGACAGCTGGAGAAGGCAGGACCTGGAGATACACATAGTGGTCCGAAGATGGGAGACCTGGACGTCGGATCACAAGCAGCGTGGCTGGTAAGTGTAGACCGCTGCTTGTGATCTGTAACTTAACCGCACAGATATATACATATCTGTGCTGTCAGTATCCAGGGCTGCACGAACGAGAAAGTTAAAGTGTAATCGTCATAGCTACATATCAGATGTCATAATCGGTGGAAGTTCAGGTGCTGAAACCCCAGCTGATCACTGAAACCAAAGGGCAGAAACACTCAGTGGAGCATTTTACAATTAAGTCTGCTTATCTCTCCCAACACAGAGTGGAGCAGAATACGGGCTCATAGCTAGAAAGACATTCTAAAGTGGTACGTGAACTCTATAAACTATGAGCTGGTACGTCACTCAGTTTTCTAAATTAGAGTGGAGCTGTTCAAAACTTCTGCAACGTCACTATGACATTTTAAGGTTATGTTCCCACTGTTCGGGAACATATTGAAGTAGCTGTCTCGTGTGTACTGTAGATGGCTGCTAATATTGATCACGATCATTATTAGCAGCTGTCTGTATTACTAAATGATCACTGTTGTAGAATCACTTGGGGTCCAGGTCTTCAGTCTTTAACCAATCACTAGATGTGAACACTTAGTTTGTTCTCTCCCATCTCTGAGCCATGTGACTGAGAAGTCCCCCACCTCCAATCTAGAAATCAGTCAGGTCTCAAACCCTCATATTCTAACAAAAAAAAACTTTAGACTTTTGTCTTCACGACATGTCAAATTATTTTTAGGTTATGGCCCCACAACGTCTTTTTTAGGTTTGATAATGTCACCTGTTAATAATGATCATGATCATTATTTGCGCCCGTAGTTATAAAATAATGGCTGTAATTTAAAAAACAATGGCTACACTGTGGGAACATAGCCTAAAAGTGACAGGAACATTTAGAAAAATTACAGCTACATTTCAAATAATCAAGTGAAAAACTATAACTGAACCAATGGACATTGCAGCAAGCAGTCACTACAGAGACGAGAGACAGTCATACATGCTAACAGTGGGAGACAGGTGCACTGAAGCTGCCATCGCGTTTGTACATTTTCATGTTTTTATCGTGTCCGCTATATAGAAAAATGGCAGCACAGATGAATGATTTTAATCTCCCCTGTGCTTCAGAAATATTTCATAGTTGTTGTAAACACTGAAGAAGTCTGTGTTACTTAGAAGTCAGGAGAAGAAAACATAATGACTTATGAAGGCTCAAAGGAGAATTTCATGACATCCATTTAATAATTCGGAAACTGTAAGCAAAAAAGATAGAACTGCAGATTTCACATTATCCACTTGTACAATTCTTGTTATTTGTTATGTTTATTATATGCTGTTACAGTGTTTATAGGGTTGAAATACTTCAACTGATTCAATGGATCTTTAGAGTTAATTAAGTTATGAACTCCAAGGTTATAAATGAAAATTGTTTTATTATATATCAAGGTTTATATAACCTAAAATCATACATTACCACAAATCACCTTTGGCTAAAATGTATTGTATATGGGGACCTTTGACTGACAGTTAGTCAATGTCAAACATATGCCACTGTGAAGTGCACTTAATATCCCTAATATCCCCCCTCCCCAGCAATGCAGAACAGAAAACACAGTACAGAACAAAATACCTTACCAGCTGAACCCAAACATATAAAAATGCAGTGTAAAATACTTCTCAACATTGCCAGTCCACATTGCAGCACAAAATACCCAGCACTAGTCCCATTATTAACTCCAAAAATGTAAGACCCTAAAAGTGCAGCCACATTGCCAGCCATATGAGTGTGAAACCTTGCCCCAGACAGTGCAAGACCATTTTAATCATAAGTGTAAGCTCCATTGTAACATAAGTGCCAGCCACATTGCCCCGTAAGTGCCAGCCACAAAACTCTGAACATGGCAAGTGCCAGCTCTGAACATGGCAAGCATACTGCCCCTTCATAAGTGCCAGCTTTGGTTACTCAATAATTGTCGAATATGCCAGTCAGTTTACGTACCATTTCATACAACTTTCTGCCCACTGTCTAGAAGTCAACCTTCCCTATAGGTCATCTTTGTTGCCGCTCTCAACTCAACTCAACTGACAACTGGTGGCCCCTCTCATGTCCAGGTATAACAGAAGAGGAGGTTGGCAGCACTGATCACAAGCAAGTAAAAGGCTTTTCTCAATCCTACTACCATGCAAAAAAAAAAAAAATAGTACATTTCGGGACTCTCTTCCATTTTCTGTCATGGACTTCTTGCAACAGGTTGGCAGATTTCAGCCACTGAACTGTAATGTACCCAACTGAATGACTGACACATTGACTTCCTCAGTATAAATAATGGTATGCCGCACTTTTTTGCTTTTGCGTTGCTTTTCAATAATGGGCTATGTTCACATTACAGGATTTTGTGGCCTTCATTGTGGACGGCCGTCAAAAACACGTATGATATTTGCCGTTGACGGCTATCTATAATGATGATGATCATTAAAGACGGCCACCATCTGCAAGTATCGAGTGTCTGTATGACGGCCGCAAAATCCCATAGTGGCCGCAAACTGACTTACACCACCTGAAATTTGTGAAAAGCATATTCTTTTGGCATACATGAATCACATTCACATACAGAACTATTAATATTAACATCAGTACTTGCAGATAAAGAAATGTGCAGCGTTCCTTTAGGCTATCACAATTTCAGATGGCAAAGAGTTAGTAGAAAACCTATAAATATGTAGGGGGTATTTTTTTCTCTATCATTCACTGTAAGAACATGCTCCGATGCTCTGTATTGTGAATGAAAAGCAGAAGACTATATCTATTCTTTTTGATTGCCGGCGGAAATAGACCTCCCTTCTGTATTTCAATGAATTTCTACATTGTTCTGACAAATCTGAATGTAGTAGAACATTGCTTTATTATCAGCTTGAATAGAAGTACACACAGCAGACAGAGACCAAGCACGGAGCCTATTTTTTCTAGCTGTAAAAAGAGAAGCAAAAGTATACGTGCTGTGTTTCCGCTGCTTGCTTTTTATGATAACATTATCTGTACTTATTAACTGCTAATATACATTCATACTGCAGGATTTCCATGTATTAACCATTCATATTAGACTTCCCCTGCTGTGCCTGTGTACTGTACATACATCTGGCTCTTGCACAAACATGCTACGTCTTAAAAAACTGGATAATTTAATATATAAATATATATAATATATTTAATTTATACCAAAGTTTCCAAATACACAACCGAGAGCCACTTAGACTCGTAGTGATTTAGTCTGTGCCACAAAAAATTAATATATATATATATATATATGTACTGTGGTGCCTTGGATTACAAGCATAATTAGTTCCGGGGCCGTGCTTGTAATCCAAATCACTCTTAAAGCATAGCAAATTTTCTATAAGAAATAATTGAAATGCAGACAATTGGTTCCTCGCCCCAAGAATAATGATTTTATACTCTAAATAACAGGTAAACACATGAAACAACATTTAGAAACAGCAGAATGTGATATTATAAGTTATTGTACAGTAATGGAGAGGGTGGGAAACACAAGGGCTGACAGAGACTGCAGGGAGCATGTGGACACAGTATAGCAGCACTCTCTGTCCAGGAAGAGAGAGGTTACAGCTATGAAGAGATTACCTCCACAGTCCGGTTCTCTGATGCAACCCCGAGCCCGAAGTGGATCTGCTATGATTTTGAAGGTGAGGGAGACTTCTTGGGCCAGAGTACAGTGATGTAGACCCCGCTATACAGACCATGTCCCTCGCCCACTCCCCCTTCCACCCAGTACAACAAGCTCTTAAACCAAAGCAATGATTTATTTTTATTTTTTTTTCAATGTAATGATGTGGTCTATTGAAGTCTATGGGTAACTGACCATCAGTGCACACACAGTAAAGAAAAATTACTGTGAATGAAAACGGGCATAGACAAATTTAAATTAACATGCTCATTAGTTATGTTCTTGCAAAAAATGCCCCCCTTTATTAACCTGCTCACACATCCCTATAGCTATTTTAATGCAACATTTATAAATCACTGGAACCCTAAGCTTTATTGTATACAATGTTAAGAAAGCTATGGCTGTCCAGACATGATAGGAATTGTAGTTGCACAACAGCTGGAGGGCCACAGCTTCCCCAAGCCTGGCTTAGCGTTTTCATTGACATATTAATGTGCATGAAAAGGTACTGTATAGAATCTCAGAGAGAACCCTATGAAAAACATAAAAAGAGGGCACTTCTGCCCTACAGAAATATCATATGACCACAGATCCTTGACATGGTTACATTTTTGAATGTGGAAATTTTCCACCTTTTGGGAAGCCAAAGCATACCTGTTCTCTATAGCATATCTAACAAAGAAATGTTTTTGCCTTTGTTTTTATATCTTGTATTCACTTAAAGGCTATGTTCACACAACATCAAAATAGAGAAAAGGCGGCCGATTTTGCAATTTAAAATAACGTCCATTTTTGCCGTGATTTAACTGACTGCAATGCAATGCATTGAAGTCAATGGAAAGAGGGACGTCCAATGCACACAATGTATTGAATAACAGACGTTATCACCGCGGGTGATCAGGCCAATTATTTTCGGACGTCTTTTACAAACAGCGGACGTTTTTATTAGTTGTTCACACACAGTTTTTCTTTTTTCATCGTTCTTTCTCTGTTTTTACTATTAAATGCAATGTACTTTTCAATTAAGCCACACCCAAAGGGCAAGTAGTACTCTTAAAGTAGAAGAATGTACAAACACCAGTCATTGCCAGACAGCTAAATGACGTTCGTTATTTTAGACTCAAAATGACAGACGTAATTTTAAATGGAGCTGAAAAAACGTTGCGTGAACATAGCCAAAGAGAATCTGTCATCAGAAAAATACATGTTGTTTAAATCAAGTATATATGTAAAACTTACATTTTATGAACTTTTGGTGATTTCTTTTAAAATAATCCTGAAATATTGCAGTCTTCATATTAAGAAAGAGGCTGCTGGAAAGTGATCTACACAGCATTACAGTAAAGGATGACACAAGTATACACAGTATATGGCTATGTTCACACTACGTATATGTCCGGCCGCATATTTTACACGGATATATACGTGTGAAACTCCGGCCGAGGATTTACGTAAGTTGCGGCCGGCTACGTACGGTCCGGGAACTTACGCCCGTAGTCTACTTACGCTTCCTGAGCGCCATACGTAGCGATCTGACAGCGGTCTTTTACTTGGATATCTTCACCTAGCCCCGGACACCCCACAGAACCTTTTTGATCGGCAAATCAAAGTGCAAAAATGAAGAAATCACCACTCCGCACGGGACCGCATGTTACGCTACAGGCGTAAGTTACAGCATTTCCGTCCTGAAACAATGGTCTGGTTCATTTTTTACGGCGCTGCATACGATCCGGGCGTAAGTTCTCACGTAGTGTGAACTGTGCAGCCGTGGATCGTATACTTTCCATTGTACGCAAACTACGTAAATCACTTATTCACGGAACGCACTATGGCCGGAAACTTACGTAGTGTGGACATAGCCTTTAAAACAATAGGTAATGATCATAGCTCAGCCTTCCCCTTTCCCATTGAACAACCTTTGCAAAGGTCACAGAGTATGCCCAGTAACTTTTCCCATTGTCAGGGGAACAGCTCCTGTCCATTGTTACCTATGTGCATGAGGCTTGATATAGTTGGGTAATTCTGACCCTTCATAAATTATCGCCCGTAAGCCACACATCTCCATGTATTATGTGATATGTGCCTAAAGCTAGCTAGCAGCAAAGGTCCACATGCTTTCTGAACGGAATGTAGGAGATCAATACTGGTTTACTCTGTAACTCTGGTCATGTAATACAGCCCTATAGAGCTATGTTCACACTACGTATATTTGAGGCTGTATAGCAACCAAAACAAGGAGTGGATTGAAAACACAGAAAGGCTCTGTTCACATAATGTTGTAATTGAGTGGATGGCCATCATTTAATGGCAAATATGTGCTGTTATTTTAAAACAATGGCTGTTGTATTGAAATAATGGAAGTTATTTACCGTTATATGGCGACCATCCACTCAATTACAACATTATGTGAACAGAGCCTTTCTGTGTTTTCAATCCACTCCTGGTTTTGGTTGCTATGAGGACCTGACATGAGGACCAAATACAGCCTCAAATATACATAGTGTGAACCCAGCCATAAGGTACATCTGTAAATGCTATTCAAACCATGTTGGCTAAGTTTTCTGCCTTCATAATTATATACAAAAAAATGTAAGCTATACATTCCCTTTAAATTAGTTGGTTTCAGACAGAACGTTAAAATGAGCATTTGAGTTTCATAAAATGAATCCTTAATACATGGTGTGACCATAAGACCTCCATCTTTTCACCTTGCTGTGTTGATTTAAAACATACAGGGCTACGCTGGGCTTTGATTTCCCTAAACCCAACAATGCATTTTACATTTTGATGTAGTTTAAATCCCATGTTATTTGGAAAACATTTGGAATCTATTTTTGTTGCATACATTGGGATGACCTGCAGGTTTTCCTCTGCATATAGTATGTATGAGAACAGGTCTGAGCAGAATTGCAGCATTAATCACTTTACAAAGTTAATAGAACAGAAAACACAATGCTTCAGATATAGGTAGCAGATAGTTACAGATATATTGATGGCCGAAAATGTAAACCTAATACTGGAGTAGGGTAGATTTTCATGTTAGCCAAGGTCTCAGACATTCTGTTATTACTTTATAAGGCCCCCTTCACACGTCCGGAAAATCTGTCCGGACGCATAGAGTTTAATTAGACACGGACACCCTTCCGGATTTTTCCGGAAGGGTGTCCGTTCCGGAAAATAGATCCGGAAAAAATAGGACATGTCCTATTTTTGTCCGGAATTCCGGCCCGGATGCCCCCATAGCAGTCTATGGGAGCGCCGGAACCGCGGACACTTTCCTGATGCATATCAGGAAAGCGTCCGTTCCGGATTGTCTGCCCACCACCCGTACCCCTCTCCCCCGAACCCGTCCAGTTGTCTCCTCCGACCTCCTGCTGTTCCTGGTCTGCTGGTGTGCTCCGGTCCCCCGGCCTCTTCCTGCCGCCGCCTCAGTCTGCCCCGGCCTCCTACAGTCTGACTCCCATGCTGCCCCCAGACCTCAGCCCCTGGTGCGCCGCGACATCAAAGGTCCAGCCCCCCCCAGGGCCACAGCGCACGCCGCCCGACACCCTCATTCAGCTCCCGGCCCGCCGCACATCTCCTCCGTTCCGATCGTGCCCCCCCCTCCCCCCCGGGCAGCAGCTCACGCCGCCCGACACCCGCATACGCCCCCCCCCGGGACATCAGCGATCGGCGCCCGGCACCCCCATTCCCCCCCCAATCCTATGCCAGAAGCCCGATCGCAGCCCCATAACCCCCCCACCCCCCAATCCTCTGCCAGGAGCCCGGCCACCCGCCTCTCCATTTCTCTCACCTCGGGGACCATCAGAAGGAAAAGAGGACTACGGAGGCCAGAGCAGGATCCAGGACAGGTGAGGTTATCCCCTAAAACTACTACTCCCATCATGTCCTGCTGACGGTCCATGATGGGAGTTGTAGTTCTGCAAAATGTGGCCATTCAGGTTGCAGAACTACTCCTCCCATCATGCCCTGCTGACAGTCCATGATGGGAGTTGTAGTTCTGCAACATGTGGCCATTCAGGTTGCAGAACTACACCTCCCATCATGTCCTGCTGACAGTCCATGATGGGAGTTGTAGTTATGCAACATGTGGCCACTCAGGTTGCAGAACTAATCCTCCCATCATGTCCTGCTGACAGTCCATGATGGGAGTTGTAGTTCTGCAACATGTGGCCATTCAGGTTGCAGAACTACTCCTCCCATCATGTCCTGCTGACAGTCCATGATGGGAGTTGCAGTTCTGCAACATGTGGCCATTCAGGTTGCAGAACTACTCCTCCCATCATGTCCTGCTGACAGTCCATGATGGGAGTTGTAGTTCTGCAACAGATTAGAGGATGACACATGGCATGAGGGGGAGACGGTGACAAGGTAGACGAGGGGGACGCAGTGGCAGGGTACATAAGGGGGACACAGTGGTACGGTACACGAGGGGCGATGTGGGTACCTGTTATGTATGTTGGCATACTACACCATATTAAAATCACTTCTTTTTTCTTCTCATCAGGAAATCCTGAAGGTTTTCCTGATGGTTTCCTGAAGGTAAAAACGGATTACTGTCAGGAAATCCAGATACTTTCCTGATGACATTTGAGGCCTCCTGATCAGGATTTCCTGACAGTAAAAACTGACACGGACGGGTGAATGGGGCCTAAATCTGTTCACTTACTTTTAGAGAACTAGAATCAAACTCGAATAAGGATTAGGAATCCAAGTCAGTACAAGATTTTAAGGCTATGTTCACACACCATTAAAATGGCTGTCTTTTGAAGGCAAATAACGGACATTATTTTATACAATATTTGTCATTTGATGAAATTAAATGAATTGCCATCCAATAAAAACAGCCGGCATTTTGATGGTGTGTAAACATAGCCTCTTTTCCTGTGGCTACTCAGACCTAGCAGTGATAAAATAGACAGCAGCTTAGCCATTAATGTTGGTAACATATGCTGTGGTGCCATGGTCTTGAGTCAGCAACAGTGCGAGTAACAGTGACTGCAGGTTGTCATTTATTATTTTTTTGTTTTGTGTGTTGGTCCGTCATTGTGGGGTATAAATATTTTAAAATTTATTTTTATTTTAAAATTAAATTAAATAAAATTAAAAGTTAGGTTTTATATACTTCATGTGCACCCCTCTCTGTGATTACTGATAGCCTAGAGATGCAAAACTTGTTATGTTTCACTACTTTTTAAGGATATGTTCATACAACATCTTTTACTGGCCCAAAAAAGGCTATGTTCCCACTAAGTAAAAATTATGATAATCTTTCTTATACCACTGCATTTCATGGCAAATAACGGCTGTTATTTCATAACAGAGGCCATAATTTGTATAATAACAGCTGTTGTTATAAAATAATGCCCGTCATTTTCCATTCCATGTCATAAAAGACATCCAATAAAAATTACATTGAACATAGCCTAAAGAGAAAAAAAGTTGAATACAAATTGCCTTGCATCCACAGGGGTTCTTTTCAGCTATGTTCATACATAGTATTTTGGTCATTATTACTGGGCAAATTGGAAGCGGAACTGACAGAAAAAAATGATAAAGAAAAGACTTGCAGTTTAGCTACTGTATGACCAACATCTTTTTTTGGCCGATTGGGGGGCGTTCTCTTTAAGGGCTGTCATTTTGCGCCCAAATAACTAAAATAGTTTAAAAAGAACAGCCGCTATTCCACATGCACAAAAAGATGATGACGTTATGTGGTTGTGGCCTTTCTGTGTTTTCAACCCACTCCTTGTTTTGGTTGAAAAATTACTGACCAAAACACTGAGGAAAAAGTGTGAACATAGCCTTCTAGTACGATTAGCGGTTATTTCTTTTGGTACCATTATGGGGTATATAGAACTTTTTGATCACTTTTTATTCCATGTTTTTCGAGATTCAAAGCAGCATTGGATTCAGGTACCCAATGCCCACCAGTAACATTTAGGGGGCATTCCTTCATTATGGTACCAGCATAGAAGATGTGCTACAAACTAGAATGCGGAACTACCAGCATCATGTGTCATTATGATGCCGGGAGTTCCAAAACTGCTTACATTTTCTACTGTACTTTAGGCTGTATCAATATTTTCCAGGACTCTCTAGGGGTGCATACAACTTCTGCAGTCACCGGTAATCAAATGCTGCATGCTCATGTTCACATGAACCTGTGCGTGCTTGAGATTCGCTCAACTCTAAGGGTGGTATTACACGGGCCGAGCAGGGCCCGATAATACCTGTAAACGAGCAGCAATCTGCTAGATCGTTGCTCGTTTACTGGGCCTATTACACAGCCCGATAATCGCTTAACAAGAGCTGCAAGGACATCGTTACCGATGTCCTTGCAGCCCTTGCTAAACAGGCATACATTACCCATTCACGTTCCAGGGCTGCTCCTGCCGTCCGCTTCTCCCGGGGTCCCGTGCGCGCTCTAGCTTCACAGCAGCCTGTCAGCTGGTAGGCCACTCAGCCAATCACAGGCCGGGACCGCTGATCAGCTGACAGGCTTCTATGAAGCTACAGCGCGCGCGGGACCCCGGGAGAAGCGGACGGCAGGAGCAGCCCTGGAACGTGGATGGGTAATGTATATCGTGAGTCGCCGGCCACGCACCGCTATTACACGCAGCGGTGCGCGGTCGGCGCCCGACGAAAATAGGGTCTAACCTATATCAACGATCAGCCGATGATCGCTGTCATCGGCTGATCGTTACATTTATTACACGGAGCGATAATCGGCCGAATCGGGCCAATTCGGCCGATTATCGTTCCGTGTAATAGTACCCTAACTATACCACCATGGTCGCTAAACATCCAGGATTAGAGTTAGGTTCAATTCTGTTCACCGATGGCAGGTGTTAGATGCACATAGCATCCAGCACCTGCCATATACGTAGTGGATCAGTTCCTGACATACCACCTGCAAACCTCACTTATATGTCAAATGTGAGAAAGGCAAATAAATTTAAACAAAAAATAAACATAAAATAACTTGCCTTTTGCTTGCCCTGCTTTGTGTACCTTAGAGATCTGTAGAGTTAGATCCACAAGTAACCCAGGTATAAATAGGGCGCAGGTAGGTTAAAAGGTAATCCACAAGGTAAGGCCACTGCGCGACATATCCAGGTAGTTCAGTTCCACGGGTAATAGGATTAAAACAGTAATATTTATTTGGCAACGTGTTTCAGCCAGCCAAATAAAGGGCGGCCTTTCTCAAGCAAGCCTATGAATTGATGCAAGCGAGATCGCCTTCTCACTGAACACCCCCCCCCCCCCCCCATCTCTGACCCTGCTTACAGCTTAGCACACAGTCTTTTTGGTATTGTGCACAGGAGAATAAAAGCATTGTTCTATGTTCTGGAAGCACAGACAGATATATGAAAGGTACACGTGTCTCCTTGACCTAACAGCTACAGTATATAGCAGTCTCAGAATGTGACTTGCAGCTAACAGATTCCCTTTAGGTAGTTTAGTTAGGTGATCAAGGACAGTCAAGGATAGAAACTAGACAAAGTGTGAGTATTAATATGAAATAAAACTAATAGGTGGCATGCACATTGTGCTCATGACGAGAATACACCAGCATATGGATATTCTGTAAGCTGTTCACTCAAGCTCATTGGTTTCCACCCTCTTTTACCACTAAGCTGTAATATCTCCTCAGGCTTCACATTCTCTCTGAGGAGGATGCAGTCACAGAATCAATCACATTTAGAGAACAGCATGTGTGCTATGATAGACCTAAGGGAAGCTGCTGCCAAGCCTGACTATTCAGTAACTGCTAGTTAACCACAGACTTCTGGACATAAACTGGTAAATATGGTATTTTTTTAGCTATTGTCCAACAATAAAGGTGAACTAGAACTTTAACCCCTTGATGACCAAGCCATTTTTTGGACTTAAACAGGTTATCCTGTGACTTACAAAAAAAAATTGAATGATTATACTGGGATACCACTTCCATTTTTATGCACTGTTTAGCTTTGATACAGGGGGTTAAGTGGCAATGTTTCTCTGATCTCTAAAATAAGAGCTGCAGGTGTGCATTATGGCATTAAGCCCCTGCACCTGTCGGTTGCTGTTGCACCTTCTGTATTTTTTGTCTGTACTTGAGCCACAAGCAGCATGCAACCTGCAGTGTGAATAGAGTCATAGATGTGCTGCCAATTTTTCCTTTTCTTCTGTTGAATGTGGGAGGTGTGGCTACCTCCTGTTGGCTTGCACTCCACCCATGTCCCAAGGGTGTTATAAAAAGAGATCATTTTGGCTCCTATCTGCCCAGTTGTAGGCTTATTTAGCCCAGGAGAGGCCATAGCTAATGTGAAAATGTAGGGACCATGTCGGTTGCTGTTGCATCTTCGTTTTTTTTTTGTCTGGACTTAAGCCACAAGCAGCGTGCAACCTGCAGTGTGAAAAGAGTCGTAGATGTGCTGCCAATTTTTTCTTTTTTTCTGCATAATGGCTTTGGGCCTGATAACACAGATATACCCATGGAATCAGATCGCCACAATTGTGTCCAAGTCATTGGAGGACTGTGCTGCCCAACTGTGTGCTGTTCTTCAAGGAGTTACAACTTTGTTTTCTCAGGCCACAGCAAGGCACTTCACAATCCTTTTATATACACTTTACGAGGGACATTTATGAAGCATATGCCAGGGAGAAGGCGCAGATTCTCCCCTTCTGGCCGTGAGGGGGTCGTTGCGTGGCAGGCATAAACCATGATGCAGGTAGTAGATTTGGTATGCCGGGCGCAGGCTCTTAGTGCACCTCTTTGTGAATTCCGTTGGGGAAAAGGGAGCGGGGCCTAATTTAAGAACAGCCCTTCCCTATGTACTCAAGTGCATAAACTACTCTGCCAGGACCCCCCTTTTTATCGAATGTATATTTCCAGACATGAACATAAAAGTGCCACTCAGACCTCTCTGGAAGCCATGGCTCTTAAAAACCGGACTAACTAAACCTGATGACATAAACTGCTTAATCAAATATTAACATTTTGTATATATTGAGATCATGTTATTGGGGTATGCCTGGTGTCTTGCCCTTTCAATCTTCACTTTGAAAATAAAAATTTGACAGATATGGATAAAAAAATAAAGTGAACCAAACAGTATTGTCATTTTCATGTACTCTGTAATAGTTATACCGTCCTGTAGGCTGTAACAGAGCCTCAAGTAAATGCTCATTATATACAAGTTGACTAAAATATATTGAAAACACAAACAATAAATCTTCCTTGAGCAAAAGGCTTGCTAGATATTTCATTGTGACCCCAATTGCATTGACCTCCTGGTATTTTACAGTAACAAGGAAAGGTTACTGAAGTAATGAAATTAGAAGAGGACCATTGCATAGTGGAGTATAGGAATCTACTAAAGCTTCCTTAAAGAAAACCACACAAAAGAAACAGCCATTCTAAATTATTCTGTGGGGTTGAGGTTTCCATTCGGCATAGCTAAGGTATATAAAAAGCTACATATGCGTTTATACAGCTATTTCTATCAAAGACATTTATGGCATATCCACCGGATATCTATAAATGTCTAAAGAATGCAGTTCTCATCTCTGTCCACCATGATTCCAGTGCTAGAGGTGCCCCCAATGTCAAAAACAGTACAGTAGGCTGTTTTACGTAGTTAGTAGAGATGAGCGAGTAGTGAAATATTCTACTTTCAAGAATTCTAATCGAATAGGCATCGATATTCGACTACTCGAACGAGTATTCGATCCCATTATAGTCTATGGGGAAAAAATTAGCGGCACTTGCAAATCAAAATTCGACCACTTGGAGGTCACCAAGTCCCCCTCCCACTCCTTAAACAATGCAAACACCTCCGGAATGACACTGGGACATTAGGGGGAGCATGCCTGGGTGCATCCAACACCCCCAAATCGCAGTATGCCACTCTCTGCAGTTGCAAAGGAAAAATATTTGCAAACGCTTTACGAACATTTATGGCAATGTTCACACATTTCGTTCGTATTTCTTGCACAGTGTTACATACATGATTCCAATGTGCATCAGCAGAGCGTCATGTTATTCGCGCGTCTCACGCGTAATGCTGTACGAACGTTGCTAACAGTATGTATCACATGCCTTTTTTTGGGCAACTGGAACAATATGTATCACGTGCCTTTTACTGGGCTACAGGAACAGTATATATCAAGCGCCCTTAGTGGGCTACTGGAACAATATGTATAACGTGCCCTTAGTGGTGTTAAACAGGGACACTATAAGTCACTTGTACACACAGGGTACTGGAATGAATACACCTGCTGATGCTGCTGTTATATCATCTATTTCTTAGCACTAAGAAGTGCTATTGATTCAGAGATGACTTTTTCACTTGATCTTAGCCCTGAAAAGGACTTTTGGGTTCTGTAGTAAGCCTGCCTAACCAAAATGCTACTAAAACTCTCTCCCTGCTGCAAGATCTTTCCCTGGCTAGGTTGAAAGCGCATCTGCGGTCGAGAGGTGGGAACCAAGTATTTAAGATTCAAGGTCATGTGGTTCAGCTATCCAAAGAGGGTAGACGCAGTTTTCGCGCTGCGTGCGTACTGCCAGGGTCCCTCACGGCCGCGTATTCGCCTCACTACTCATTGAATTCGAATCCTTCGAATACCACAATATTTGATCGAATTCCTACTCGATCGAATCGTATTTGCTCATCTCTAGTAGTTAGATTAACTCCCACTGACTTTATTGGGAACTGTGTAAACAGCGTAGTACTATGTGCTATGCCTTCGGTAAATCAGGAATAAGAGAAGCATGTAGCTAGTGGCACTATGGGGTGGAACCTACATCTAACAGACACTTATGGTACAGGCCATAATGTACTGGACCTCTTTTGTTGAAAGATCGCCTGAAAATTAGGCTGTATTCACACATGGCTTTTTGTTTTATTGCATTTTTGCTATGAGTTTCCTGGTATTTTACAGTGATTGCACAAGTTGTGGCAATATAGCAGAAAAATCTTGGAAAAATTGGAAAAAAAAAAAGGTGTGAGCACAGCTTAAAACGACACTCTCACCCCCTTTTTGCATAATGACTTCTCTACACAGGTGTAAAGGGCAAATTTTGCAGTTTTCATACATTATTTTATATCATACATCATGGTGCTTTTTCCAGTTAAAAGTGATCTTTTATCACCTGCAGATTGTGCTTCCTGGGAGGGGCTTAACCACTGCAACGCCACTTAGCCCTGCCCACATCAACACTGTAGTCCCCGCCTCTCAGTGGCATTATTGACACATAGGCCCCACCCCCTCATCGGCCATTGATATGGTCCGACGTAGAGAGGGTGGGGCCTAGACTGCTAGGCTAGCCTGTTCTTGGAGGGGCCTAGACGGCTATGATGCCATTACAGGGCTACGGCGCACTTGTGGTTGGGGCTAAGTGCCGCTTTGGTCGAGAAGCCCGCCCAGGTGGCACAATCCGCAGATGATAAAAGATCACTTTTAACTGGAACAAGCACCATGACGTATAATATAAAATAAGGTATGAAAACTGCAAAATTCACCCTTCACATCTGTGTAGAAAAGTCATTATGCAAAAAGGGGGTGACAGTGTCACTTTAATCACATATCGCTGCTGAAACCACAGTGATCAGCTGTAATCTATGAATGATCCCAGAAACAAGTGTTAGAATTCCCTGCACCAATACCGCAGGGGAAATAAAGTATCCTACTGTCCCCTCTGAAAGTAAATGTATCTGAAAAGGAAAAAAAGAGGGCACTCTCCTGATGTAGTAGACTACTTTAGGGAAGTGGTATGTGCACACTTCCTAAATCAACCATATTCACCTGGTGTGGTTGTGTAATAAATAGGCCCAGCACTATCAAACTGGTCAAACTGCAGCTTTCAGTGGCTTTCAGAGGTTCACCATCGGAGCCTCCAGGGTGTAGGAATGTGGAATCAGCTCACCTGGACCAGGTAAGTAGAGAAGAACAAGACCTCCTTAAATCAAGCGCTTATGACGATTATGGGAAAAGTCGCATTGGTGTGAACTACTGCGGACGGAACCACCAAGGCAATGTCCTCAATAGCGTAATTCTTTATTCTTAAAAGCAATGCGATTTGGCTAGAGGACTAACCTGCCGTTATGTTCCCGTAATGCACAGAATTACTTGATATTGCTTACATTATTTCTATTTAAAAGTGTAGGAAAAGAAATAAGCGCAACTTAAATGACAAACCTCATGCATCAAGTAACATATTATGCATCTAATACTGACTGGTTAGCCAAGGATGTATTGTATATGCAAAACATAGATAAACCAGCTCAGCCACAAAATATTCCTTAAAAAGGTTCTGAATTAAGCACAAAAACGAACTAGCTGCTAGTGCTACTCTTGCCAGTTTTAATGAAAAAGCCACCTGTATATGTAATTCTAGAAATTAAGTTATTGCCATTACTTATGACAGATTTAAGATTATAAGTCTGGTATCCCTAGTGCAGCTGAGTTAAAGGGAAACTGTCAGCTATAAATGATGTCCCCAACTGGTTACATAGCTAGACTATCCATACCTTTACTGTAGTTGTCCGAGGCTGCAATCACCTAACAAATGCTTTTTTATAGTGCTACGGCAGCAACCCATGCCCCAGGTTGCCTTCGCACTCTCTCCCTCCACTCCTTAGCTTAGGCGTAGTCCGCATGCTGGGGTTTGGCGCTGCTTGTGCTTTGGCCTCTCTGGGCACCCTACCTCTTCCTGTTCCTTGTCTATCCTCTCCTAGCTGGCACACAAGCACTCACATCCTAGGGCACACATGGGCCATCTTGTTCTCATTTAAAAGGCCAGTGCGCTTTTAATTGCCTGCAGCCTTTCTCTTATAAAGCTCCATCTCCATCCTGGCTCCCTTGTTGGAGCCTCTGCATGCTTTTGCTAATTACTGTGGTCCCAGTCTGTTTTCCGGTGGCTCCTGCCCATGATTTTTGTCTGTGAATTCTGCCTGTGTTTCCTGTTGTGTTTCTTTCTGCCTTGTGGCTGACCTGTCTATGTTTTCTCCGGCCCCTTATAGTGTGGAAAGGCGTTGTCTCATTATTATCACAGCCATAAATAATGATAATGATCATTATTCACAGCCGTGATTTTAAAGAGACAACGCCTTTCCCCGCTGTGTTCCCGAAGTGTAAACATAGTCTTAAGGGGTATAATATTTAGGGTGGGTTCACACGAAATGGAATCACAGCGGATTTCACAATGCAATTCCCCTTCTGTTAGTTTCAATAGGATTACATACCCACAGTGGAATTGTCATCCCGCTACGAGTATGTAAGCGGCATCCCCCTTAACCCCCTGCAGCCTGGTTCATATATTGCGCGGTCCGCCCCAGAACAAGCCAGAGTGTGGACTGGGTAACGTATGCACCAGGCCGCGGGCGTTAAGGGGGATGCCATTTACATTCTCACAGTGGATTTTGCGGCAAACTCGCAGCATGGAATCCGCTGCATTATGTTACGTGTGAACGCACCCTTATACACATTTCTGGTATCAAAAAGGATTTTGACTAAAGGAAAATAGATTATGGGAGCAGGTTAAAGCGACTCTGTACCCACAATCTGACCCCCCCAAACTGCTTGTACCTTCGGATAGCTTCTTTTTTTTATCCAAGATCTGTCCTGGGGTCCGTTCGGCAGGTGATGTAGCTATTGTCCTGAAAACAACTTTTAAACTGGCAGCCCCGTGCCCAAATGCCAGGGCTTAGATTGTGTATGCATTAGTCTGGCACAACCTCTCTGTCCCTCCTCCCCGCCCTCCTCATCATTAGGAATGCTCCAGGCAGATTGTCTGCTATTCATCAGCTGTGTGAATACTGAACATGGTCTGGATCGTTAGGGCACCTGTTCAATGTTCAGACAGGAGAAAATGTTCCAGTGGCATTCCTAATGATGAAGAGGGTGGGGAGTAGGGACAGAGAGAGGTGGTGCAAAGTTAGGGCACAGATACTCCCGTTGGGCACTCACGAGGCTGAAAGTTTAAAAGTTGTTTTTTAGGACAATAACTGCATCACCTGCCGAACGGACCCCAAGACAGATCTTGGATTATAAGCAGGTATCCAAAGGTACAAGTGGTTTGGGGGGGTCATATTATGGGTACAGAGTTGCTTTAAGTTATTGGAAAAGCAACATGCCCAAGCCAAAGCAAACACTATAGACAGAAAAAGAGGATGTACCTTCACAAAACAGACTTCACCTCCCAACAAGGCAAAGGATAGCACCCAGAAACCTTTATTGATACAAAAGACATATATTTTAGTGGTTTTGCTTGTCTGGTTCCTTTTTTTAAATGAAAAATAGATGTTATTTTTTGTACTTGTTTTGTCATGTGCAGTCCATTACATGTTTGTCTATCTTTTTGTGGTTGGCAGTCTATGGATCTTAAATATACTTGCAGGCACTTATACCAACACATTATATTAAAGACACACAGAAAATCCGGTATCACAGACCCATAGTAAGGTGTTTTATAACAAACCCAGTCAAACAAAAAGATGATAGATGTTTGGCCAAAGTGTAATGAATAATTCAGAATAAAAATAGAAAAAAACACCTGTCCAAGCCTGGCTATGGTTTGAGACCAGGCCCAATGTGATCTGCTGTCGCTGGGTTAAATGTCCACAAAAAGAAAAGTAGAAAAATAGAAACCTCTATATCAGGGATGGGGAATCTTTGGCCTTTCAGCTTTTGTAACAGGCAGGTTTGCTATCCTTGGTCTAGATAATTTCACAAGATGAGTTGGGGGGCTATGCCCTGTCAGGACATTAGGTTGAGAAGCATGGTGGGGTATTTAATGTTTCCATTTTTGGTGTAATAGAGAGAGTTAAACTAACTGTTGTGCTGGGGACTTTACAAAGCAAATGTTCTAAGCCGAAAGTAATTTAATATTTAAGTTCAACATCATTCAATGTGAAGAACTAAATGTTGAAATGGAATTGTTATTGTTTCTATGAGCCAAGCGCAGGCAGTACCATAGCACCCCCTGTGTACTTAAGACAGGCATGATCTAGGTCTTACATTCCCTGATGAAGAAGGAACAATACCTCAGAAACATGCAAGAAGTGATGTCAATTTAGCTGCATATGGTAGTCAATATCACTCAGCACTATTATAGGGAAACTCTGTGGTAGAAGGACTGGAGCAACCAGTGTGTACAGTGCATCAAGCCTACCTACTGATAATAGAGATTACATATACATCCCTACTTTTGTGCATGAACGACTGCAACCCACTGATGGCAAAGCATCTTGCAGCCTATTCTGGGTCTATCATGTGACCATAACATACTTAATTGATTTTTGTGAGAAATTTAAGTCCTTGACTAAATTTGCACAAGGTAAGGGTGGACATGTGGACACGTCTGCAATGTTATTAAGTGAATGTCTCTGATACATGGCAGACAACTGACTGAGCACTGCCATTAGGACAAGCATCAGTCAGGTTATATTTATCCAGTCTCACCCTTTTTTCTTTACTAAAGCATAAGAGGGACCAAAGGTGCATCCAGCAATTATATAACGTCCATGGCCACCAACCGATGTGTGATTTAATGGACCAGATGTTTTCTATAAAACAAGAAGATAACTCTTGCTCAGTTATTTTCTCAACCACAAACATATTACTAAAGTGCTGGCACTAGCAGAAAAAATACACATCCAATGGCGCTGTAAAAGAAATGTTAGGTGTAGGTGATTCATCTGTTGGTAAGTGGCTATAATACTGGGTTATAGGTACAGTACGAAATCTGCCTGAGCTCCATTATCTGAGTTCAAGATTAAAACTCAGTAGAACTATAACTATATTTCAATGTCTAGGTTATATGTAGGGCTTGTACTGACAAAGACTGACCCATCAGTAGTCTTCTTCATGTCCTTATTCTCAACAGCCTTTTTATGTGCTTAGATTTTATTGCCTGGGTAGCATCCCAGGAGATATACACTGTGATGTACTGTTTCATACAAAAGCAGTACATAGTTGTAATGTACTGCACCATTTTAAGAATTAAGTTTAAAGCACACCAGTCACTTCAGGCAAATTCTCAGAATTCCGAATCTTTATGTGTACTTATGGAATAATTCTATTTCTGACCAGTATATGTCTTGTATCTTGCATCTATCTCCACTGTTCCACTATACAGGTTTAAAATCTATTTGTCAGTTATCCCTGAACTTAGCTCCACATGGTGCCAAGACTACACAAGCTGTGAAAATGTCTCCCTATACACAGCCCACAGAAAGATAGTGCTACCCTAGCTTTAAAAAGCAGCAACACCATGGAGGACATTACACAGCGGCAATGAGCAGTGCTACTGAAAATCCATTACTTTGTCAACACAGAAAGAAATTTGCTAAAGCCAGTTGCATTGTTTTCTATCTCTCCTCCTCCTCTCTCTACCCTCTCCATAGACAAGCGGCAGCTGTAAACTGATCTCTCAATGCGGTTTATAATCCATCTCCTTCTCTGTCAATCTCTAAAAGGATTTTATCAGTGGGATATCAGCACAGAAGGCAGGAAGAGCAGATGAAGTGGCTGATCAGTAAAAAAAAAAAAAAAAAAAGGTATTTTCTGCAATATGATCTATTTCTATAGATTTATGCAAAGTTTGTTAAAATGATTGTGTCCATTTACATGTTCAGCATCGATATAATTTATGCTGCCTATTTAAAATATAGTCAAAGTCAAATTACATCACATCCCCCAGCCATACAGCCATCAGAATTGTGAGCTCTGGACTAATGTACATTCTGTAGTTCACCATGTTTTCAGCCATTTATGCAAAACCAATTATATGCATAAACGTTTTACAAAAACAATAAATCTTCTACATGGGGAACACAAACAGATGGGATATATGTGTGCACAGGTATACATCACTTGCTTGTTTACATGATGGAAAGCATCAGTTCTGCACATACAGGTTCTGCTAATACCTTTTACATTAGTACAGTTCTATGGAGATGCATACTAAAGTTATTAATTTCAGTTTCATCCATGAACACTTACTGTGGACTGCAGCAGATTACCTAGAGAAGAAATACACCTCTGTAACTAAGCCCCTATTGGTCATACTTGTAATACTCTTGGCTTCTTGGCTGTGGCTAAATACTATTAGTGTGATGGAAAACTATTTCACGCATCAAGCTACTGCTATGAATCCACTGCTCTACACACGAAAAACAAAATTTAAGGATTTGGGAACATTAAATCTATTAAACCTTAGTATAGGAGCATAAAGCATTGAGAAAACGTTTAGCTTATTTTGCTCATTCACAGCAAAGGCATCATGAATTGTATTACACATCTTTAGTTGTCTAGACTACAAAAGTCACCAGGATGTTATTAGAATTTGCAACTAAATTCTTATCATCAGAATCCTCCAGAGATCTGAGAGGAGCACTTAGCAGCGCTAAAGTGTCACAATCATCAACTGGTTCAGATCAATGTGAATCTATTCACTGTTGTCTCAGTAGACACGTTTTTGAGGCTCTTAGACCCCTTCTTCTAGTACATGATTGGATGTATTGGAAGAGCCCACAAAATGCATCTACTGAGACATCAATAAAAAG